>NW_017537012.1:217880-220847 GCF_001853355.1 Bactrocera latifrons
TTCTCATTTTGTTCTTTTTACAAACTTTACAAGTTTTCGTCACTTCTGGTTGCAAATTATTTAAATTTTTGGAGCTTTCGTATAACTGTAATTGTTGTGGTCTTATATTCATATACACTTTGCTTACTTTTTAATAAATGTGAAAATTGCTAAGTACCGTTATTTTTACAATTTCTACTTACAAAATCGTATAATTTTCGTATGCACTTTTTGTTTTCATGCAGCAAACATATTACAGTTATAAAATTTGCTGGTGTATTTTAGTTTTCGTGCATAATGTAAGCATACTTTACTGTACTGTAATCTTACAGTGGCTGGGTTGTGCATTCGCTACTAATATGTACAGTCAAATTTTAGTAATGAAATCTGTTCCGCTTGTCAGTTTGTTGATATTTTGTCGGAAATGGGGTTTAAAAATTTATTTTCGAAAATAAAAAATTTTTACTGAAATTATTGTGGTGGTTTTAAAAAATTAATATTTATAGTTAAAGCAAAATTTACAGAAGTTTTTGAATTTTTTCTTACGGAGCATTTTTTTTTATAATTTTGCTTAGTATTATTGCCTACTGTAGGTTTTCTAACACACCAAATTTTCGTCGCTTGTTTACTATAATAAATTTTCTGCTGCTTGTTTATTATAATAATGCTTAAATGCATTATTTTGGCTGTGCTACAAAAATTTTGATTAATTTTAATTTTGTTTTAGCGCCTAAATTTAGTTGATAGTTTCGCTTGCTACTTGCCACCTAATTTCGTTAATTTTGTTGCCATAATTTTTTTTTGCGTTTTTCTTATTCACTTTTTTGATAATTTTGTTACCATTTTTTTCTAAAGACATTTACAAAAGTTTTATAGCTTAATTTTACCGCTTGTGTTGGTGCTTTATTCAACCATTTTTGTTTGATTTTTTTTTTTTTGAATTTTTTGTTGTTAAGTTTTTGTTTGTTAGTGGTTTACTTAAATTTCTTTTTCATTTTTTCATTATCACAGTGACATTCAGTCTAAGTTTTGCTTTCATTAGAATTATAGCATGAAGTGCTATACCCCCTTACATCGCCGATCTGATCCATTTCTTTTACACCCGTTCTATAATTTTTTCTTCAAATCAACAATTTCAAACAATTCATTTATAAATTTAAAGCCAAAAGTTTGCATGTATAAACATTTTAATTTAATTAGTTAGTAGCTAAGTAGGTTAGTAAGCCGAAATGGTGGTTTTACTCATTTTTAAATTTTATTACTTCTAAGCGTATTTTTTGAACAAAATTTTACTAACACCAACAACTTTAATTAAGGCCTAAAATATTTTGCTTTTTCCAAACTATTTCTATTTTTTAATTTGTTTACACTACTTTTTCACGTCGCTACAATTTTTAACACCCGTTTCATATAGCAAATCATGCTTTTCGTGTACTATAATTCCAATGAAAGCATTGTTTTTGGTTTTTAGGTTTTTTGTTTACAATTTTTTTTTCAACACTAAACGCCAAATAGTAGTATGTTAATTAATTTCTTTAATTGTCGCCAAAATAATTTCTAAGCCGAAAGTTATAGTATTTATTTTTTGTTTGTTTGTTAATTTAGTTTTCTTAATTTTGCGCCTAAAARTAATCAAAATTTTGTCTAAGTTTAGCTCGTTACCTTTTCGTTATAAAACCTTAAAATCCAAAACAATTTACACTTTTCATTTCCTGCTAATTTATACCGTCTCATCGCTTAACCCTCACATTAGCTTTAACTATAAAACTTTTGCACATAATTTTCCCATTTCGAAATTCATTCAAACACCTAATTTTTCAACACTTGCCCAAATTTCTATATCTTATATGTATACGCATTTAATTTTTATATTTATTTACAATTTTGTTGTTTTGCCAAAAGTTTCAAAAATTCATGCCGAGCCAAAATATTAGTTGATTTACGCAAGCTTCGTCCCACTGTCACCATCCCAACATATTTTTATTATATGTAATTGGGCCCTATACACTATCAATCGTTGCCTCATTCTAACAGACGCTGCTCATTGTTACCAAAAATCGTTTATAATGTATTGTTTATGTTTAACTTAAGTTTATAGCCGAAAATTAGTGCTCCTTCTTGAAAAGGTTAAATTGTAGGAAATGAAGAATCAGGCGAGAAATCTGAAGAGTTGAGTATGTACAAACTTAAATGTAAATAATTGAGCTTTCATRTAGTTGAAATCTTTATGCGCTGAAACGTTTGAAGAATGCATATTGGAAATTATTTAAAACGCAAAATTGTTTAAAAGGATTAAGTGAAAGCTCACTTATTTTGTATACAAATGCGCTGAAATATAACGCTTGACGGTTTTAATTTATAATTGCTACATTTTTTAAAAAGCTCGCAAAAATTTCACAAACTATAAATTACCAAAAAACAAAAAAAAAAAAACTTTAAAATTTAAAAAATCAGCTTATAAAAACTAGTAAAGTAAAAAGTAGTACTACAAACCAAAACCTTTCGAAAATAACAAAAACAAATATGTCAAAAAATGTATATATATATATATAATTTTATTTAAAAGTATAATATTTTCTTTCTCATCAGCGAACATGTTTAATATAATATATGCCAGTTGATGTTGTTTAAAACTTAACTAATTAGAAAAAACAAGAGAAATTAAAAGTTCATTCTACGCACACACGTGACACGGCAGATATATGCATGTACAGCAGTATACATATGTATAGGTAGTTATATAATTAATTTGCTTTTTATATATATTACTTATATGTACGTTTGACAACGTATACGTGATCGTATATATATATATATATATGTGTGTGTTTGTGTGGTGCTATTGCTGCTGCGCGCATACTTTTACACTTTTTTAAATTATAAATAGTTCTGCAAGAAAATATTATATTATTTTGCCTTTGCATTAGGAAACAAGCTCTACTGCTTTTCTTTTAATAATTTAACAATTATAAATGCTCTCACAATACA
>NW_017537012.1:221652-228779 GCF_001853355.1 Bactrocera latifrons
AAAAAAAGTCTAATTTTTTAATTTAAAAGATTGCTTTAATTTTAATATTTCAAATAATTTTTGAAATAYTTTTCTGAATAATTTTTTCTGTTGCAAACAACTCGTGTCGCATGGCATTACCAGGTAATGCCCTACATCATCACTTCAACGCTTTGCATTGCATACATATACATGTATGTATGTATGTTTGTTGCTTCTATGGCACTGAACGAGTCGTTTTAGCATTTGCGGTAGTAATTTGATTTTTTTGCACATGCCTGTACACAAAACATTCACACAAACATGCCACGCACTTTTTATCGCATTTTTTATACGTTTTTTTGTTTATTTATTTAAGAAATTAACACTTATTGTTGATGTGGTTACGCGTTGAAAGGAGTATGCAAGTAAACACAGCATAAAATTACAAAAACTTATATATCAATGACAAAATATTCAGTAATTTACAATTGGGAAGACATATGCGTACATTTATTTTTTTTTTTTATTCACGCTTTAACGTTGCAAATCTTTTTGTTTTTTTTTTGTAAAAAATCTTTTGTTAATAAATAAGAATTGTAGGAAATTAATTAAAAATAAGGCATGAAAAAGTAATAAAATCACAATTTGCTGTGAAAAAAATATTACATTAGTATAAGTTGTTTGGTTATAATAAAACTTAAAGTTGCTAACAATAATTCAAAATTAAAAAAAAAAAACATAATTGCATACTTTTTTGTGACCAACTCATTTTTTTTTATAAAAAATATTTTTATCAATCAAATAAACCATTAATATTTTTATATACTTCTCCTCCATTTTTTTTTTTTTATATAAAATAAAGTATCAAGTTCAACTTAAGCACTAAATTTAACATAAAGTAAAAGTCATACGCTTGACACTTGCTTCATGCTCATCACTCAGCTAACTACTGCATACTCAGCTGCTGCTGCTTAGTTCCCCCAGGKCGCTGGCTGCTTGCCTTAACTAAAGTATGCTTGCTTGGGTGTCGTTTATATTGGTAAATCATAAAAGTTTATGTATATTAGAAGATTTTTCATATCACTTCTTAAGCGAAAAAACTATACGAAAGTAAGTGTTTCTAAAACTAAATTTACGAGTTCCTTAGTTTTTGCTTATTTTTCCTTAGAGAAGTAACTGCTGCTTACCACATAGCATAATTAGTAGAAGTCGTATACTATAAACTTATGTGTGTAAATGTTTATTGTTGTGTATGCATGTGTGTGTTCAATTTGTTAAAAATGTAGAAAATTCCATTTTCTGTTTGTTTTCTGTTATGGCTGTTGTTGGGGATAACCGAAACGTGAAATTTGATTTTATGCCGCTGAGGAATTCTGCTTTTCGAGAAGTTTGCCAAAAAAKCACGACTTTTTTCAGTAACACGTTTATAAAAAGAATTACCTATGTAATTTTTGACAAATTCCAGACTTCTATTGCTAACAAGCTTCCAAAACAGCTTTCATAACGATCGTCGCAGCTTTTTCGAAGCTACAAAGTATAAAAGTTCTTATCTCTTCCAATGTTTTAGAATTCTTCACATTTTTTTTTTATTTTAAAAGTCTTTAGAACTTCTTTTGAGGCATAAAACCCTTCAGAACAAGGGCGATTTTGAAAGCTTGAAAGTTTGCAGAATTTTTGTGTTAAATTAATTATTTTAAATATTTTTGAGGTCCAAATTTAATGGAAATTATTTTAGATATTAATCTTTWTTAAAGTTCTTCGCAGATTTTTTGAAGCTTAAAAGTTTGCACCAACCTTTTTGAAAATGTTTACAAACTTTTTATTTCAAAAATTTCGCTTTTATATTAATAGAAGAAAATTTTCATAAAGTTCATTGCAGCTTTAAGAGCAAGCTTTTTCTATTTTACTCAGTTTTCTGAACCCACAAGCGCACAGTGAGACTTTCAGAGCACAAAATTTTATTTCTTAACATTTCCGGTTATCTATTTCGTTAACTGTTTTATGCTACTATTGCATTATGGCCGGGCTATTGCTGATTTGTAACGGTATTGRTTTTATGGTTTGCTAAGTGCTTTTTAAAAACACTCATCAAAACTTTCGCTCATATCTAGTCAAAGTTTAGAGTCCTTTTCGAAAAGACTTTGTTGTTGTTATATGGGCTAAAAACTATATATTTATACATGTATGTGTATGTATGCATGTATAATAGGTATTAATGTGTGTATGGATGCGACACATTGCTTTTCGAAGCTTTCAATAATAATCATACGTAAAATTCATGTGTGTGTGTGTGTTGACAGTGTGGTGAGTATATGTACGTGTAGTGGTAGGTGTGAAGATGAGAAATAATATATGTATATACATATATATATATAGATATAGTAACGTTAGATTTCATATTAAAATTATTACTACATTTAAAATTTGCTTTGCTGTTTTTGTTGTTTTTGCGCACATTCCTCGCTCATTTCCGCTAACTTAATTTTCGCTTACAAAATTAAGTGCATAAGAAATTATATWGAAATTACAGTTAACATTTATAAGTAAACATCGTAGATATATATATGTATATGCTGTTATAAGCAGGCCTATTTAGAAGAGAAATAATACTTAACAATTAAATTATAAAATTTTTTTTTTGCATTTTTTTTTTGCTATTTCCTTTCACATTTCTTGCTGTTAAATAAAAAGTTGAAAAAAATTAAAAATAATTACGGCATAGTTTAAAGAACGTTGTGTGTCTAATATGTTGTTGCGTAATCGTAGTATGTAAAGTAAGTCTGTCCGCGCAGTTTTCGCGCACACTGTACGCGCGTACTTAAGTTGTATTGAAAACAGGAGTATAAGTATAAAAAGGTGTATTGGTGAATTGGTAGTGCTAGTGCTAGCGCCTAACAGTTACAAGAATTGAGCGCATTTTCTTCTATATTTTTTTGTATTATAACGGATTTTTTTTTTTTGTCAAATTCAAAATTTTCAAAGATAAGTTATACCGACTGCCGCGCGCGTGATTTACTATTGTCACTCGAAAACAAAACCACATAATTTATAACGGTAAATTAATTGCATATGTAGTAGTGCTTCAACTAAATGTTGTTGTTTTCATTTTCAAACAATATGCTCACGCTACAGTTCTATATATTGTACGTGTTTCATGTCCAGCTGCAGCGCACGCTCAACAGCTGTCGGTTTGAGTGGTTTAGTAGCTGTACCGTTATTGTTAGGTTAATGTTATGCATTCTTCCTTTACTGCGCATACATTGCTGTTTTTGTTTTCTTACATAATTGTTATTGTTTTTTTRTTTGTTTAGTTTTTTTGTTGGCTTCTCAATTATACTCGTATTCTTCATACAATTAGGCTGCTGCTTGGTGACATCATAGAGATCCGAATATTGAGTGTATATGGGGATGTATAGGAATAGCGTGTGACAGTGTATGTGGTGGCGGTGGTGGTTGTACGCCTAGCGCGCCACCTCCGCCGCCGCTATGCGCTGGCGGCAGATGTGTGGGCGGCCCGCACAGATTGGCACCGCCGCCCACATGCGATGCCTGGTGCGCCTGCACGGGATGATGAGCGACTGCAGCGGCCGCTGCGGCTGCTGCTGCGGCGGCGGCGCTCGGCAGTGGCGCCACCGGTGGCAATGTGATGGAAAGTGTAACTGTTTGTGGCGGTGACAGGCCATGTTGCGCGTGCTGGTGTTGCAGCTGTTGCTGTTGTTGTTGTTGTTGATTTTGAAGCTGTTGTGGCGCCGCAGCGCTGTTGTTTGTTGCACTTTGTGCTGATGTCGGCACCACGACACCGACGCCGCCTCCACCACCCCCACCTTGCTGTGTGCCGGCATTATTGGCTGCTGCTGCTGCCGCCACGGCCGCCGCCGCTGCAGCGGCTGCTGTCGCAGTGGTGGGATGTCACTGAGCCACCACCGATGTGGGCGTGTTCTGTTGCACCACCACACCGGGCGCCACCGAATTCGGCACCGTCACATTGACGGGCGGCTGTGAGGCGGCACCGCCGCTATGCGCCGCTGTCGGCTGTCCCTGCGTCTGAAACGTTTGCTGGAACGGTGGTCCATAACACTGCGGGAAGTACAATTCATTTTTGACGACCGACTGTTGCACAGCCGCATTCTGTACGGCCGCCATGGCGCGTGGCAAAATGTTCGCTTTATTGTCGCCACCAGCCGCAGCCGGATTGTTGTTGTTGAGGAATTGTTGTGCCGCATTCTTGGTCTCGTTCATCAGATGATTGGCAGCGGCTGCGGCGGCGGCGGCGGCCGCATGACTGTTGGCATTCGGATTATTGGCATTGGCCGCATTCGGATTATTCGTGTTGCTTTGACGTGGCCGTTTTGTCGTATTCGGATTCATGTGGTTGTCGATGTGTTTGGTCACCTCATTCTCGGTGGCAAAGCGACGTCGGCAATTTGGCATTGGGCAGCAGAATGGACGATCGCCCTGTGAGKGGAAAAGCAATAGCATTAGTTAGGAGTAGAAATTAATGTATGGACACAAAAAACAAATAATGTTGTAAAGAACATTTAGATTACGCTCAAATTGAAATATTCGAAGCACGAAAGCTCTTTTTTAAGCTTTTTTCTGATTCAAGAAATCTTAAAGTACTACAAAGCATTTAATGCTGCCTCTGAGCTTTCCTAAAGCTATTTTTCTGGCTGGTGTCAAATCTACAAGTTTACAACTACCTGGTGCGTCCGTGTGTGCTGATCCAGTATGGCCTTCTGACGGAAGTCTTTACCGCATTGCGCGCATTTGTACGGCTTCTCGCCGGTGTGGATACGAATGTGCTGTAAGAAAGAAAATATTATATAATAATAAACACTAACGTCTTTCATCGGCATCCCTTCAATCGCTTACCTGATTCAGTATGGTGCGCTGTCGGAAGAAACGCGGACAGTACAAACAACCGAACGGCTTCTCATTCGTGTGTATTCGTAAATGTTGCGTTAGGTGCGACTGCTGTCGGAAGCGTTTGCCGCACTCGGGGCACGGATACGGACGCGACTCGATGTGTATGCAGCCGTGTTGCAGCAGTGTCGTTTTCTGCTTGAACTCCTTGTCACAGATTGGACAACGCACATAGAGCGGCATGTTGGCTGGCCGCACGCCGATATGCTGCAGCACATCTGGCAAGATCTTTTGCCCTGCGCATGTGCACACGTATTTGTTTGTAGCATGTGGTATATGAAATTAGAGAAAACACCAAAAATCCATATGAATCAATGTGCTTGAGTTACATGTGTAAATGCAATTATATTAATTAACCAATAATTATAAAAAATTAAGGAAAAAAACGTTAAACAAAACGTAGTACGGACTTCCTGTGGCCACGTGCGTTACTTTTTTTTAATTGTTCTCTAGACTACATCTCGTAGACAATACTTACTGAACATTTAGCGTTGTGGCAGTAAACTTCGTTGTATAAAATTATATGTAACTGTGATTTTCTTGCCTTTATAATAGTCAAGAATTTTCCAAAAAAAAAAAATTTATTTTGTTTATTTTTTTCTTTTTATTTTGATTAGTTCCGTCACCCTAGTTGAAGGTGCATTGATTTTTTTTATAATTTTTGGAAGAGTTTTAGGAAGGATTTTCATTCCAGTATTTTTTTTTTGTTTAAATTCGAAATTTTTTTGTTTTTAAAGCTACATATGAAAGTAATTGCTTGTTTTTGTTGTCGGCATAGTAAAAGAATTAACTTGTTGTTGCTGTTGGAAAAGCAGAAAATATTTCTGAAGCGGTTTCGGGGTAGCTGCCGAGTTAGCAGACCTTGGTAGGATAAAAATTTCCGGCTATTTAGATCCAACTGTCGTCAAAGCAGAGTAATTGCTGAAGTGGAAATATTTATATATAGTATATATGTACATACATATTACTCCACCTGTCTCTTATACACATCTAGATGTGTATAAGAGACAGATTTTCGGACTTCCACTTCATCGTAGGAAATTGTAAAATTATGAAATGTCCATTTACACCCGAACTTCCCTCTACCTTGCTTGTAAGATTATATAAATATCACAAAAAAAAAAAAAAAAAAAAAAATAAACCTTTTGCAATAATAATTAAAAATATTTAACATAACAAATTGTAAAAGAAAAGTAAAAAACGRCTCGGTATACGTACAGTTCTTATTACCTTTGCTGTCCTTAAAGTATGACGGATAATGTATACCGCCGCTGCCGTCTGGCGTACCCTGTGAATCCTCGTCATGATAACCACTACCACCGGCTATATCATTCTTCGTATCAGTCTCATCACCCGGATATGGTACATCCTGTGGCCACAGTGTCGGATGTGGGCCATTCTTGAAGATAAGATTCGGTGAGACATCTGTTTAACGGTACGTGTTGACGGCATACGTGACATAACGTGTATTTTTAAAGACGTGCGTTCACAGTTGAAACGAGAAAAAAATAAAATTGTTTTGTTAGTACGTGGCGAATTTGGGCTAAGTACTCCACTTAATAAGTTGTAAATTGCTAAATGACTCGTTAACATTTGCTAAGCTAAACTACAATATATAAAATTTTAAATGATAAAAATAAGCGAAAAAGCATAATAATTAATAAAAATTGGAGCAGGCGTAGTGCTTCAGCACTTTTTGGGCTTCCTTAGTTTGGAGAAGTTTTTTTGTTTAATGTGTGTTTTTGCTACTTTTGTTTGAAGTTTTGCTGAAGATATATGTGTGTGTGTTAAATAAAATTTGGTTTTGCTTATATCATAAAATATGCCGAAAACGTTTTTGCCAGATTTTTTTGCCTTTTCAAAATGGTGTGCCTTTTTTCTATGGTGTTTTGAGGTTAGCTTCGGTTTGAAAAATAAACTGCAGAAATAAGGGTTTTTTGTACATAAATAAAATACTAAATAGGAGACTTTGGAGATAATCTATGAAAACGCTCTAGAAAATACTACTGCCTAGTTAGGAATAATAAAATTCTAGCCTAAAATTTAAAACGAAATTTTTAAAAAATATTTATAAACTTATAGGAAAGAAAAGTTATGATAAATATTAAAAAAATTTATATCTGTCTCTTATACACATCTAGATGTGTATATAAGTAAACATCGTAGATATATATATGTATATGCTGTTATAAGCAGGCCTATTTAGAAGAGAAATAATACTTAACAATTAAATTATAAAATAT
>NW_017537012.1:228805-235275 GCF_001853355.1 Bactrocera latifrons
ATAATAATAATAATAATAATAATAATAATTCAGAAGTCTAAATATTTTTAGTACATATTAAAAAAAAATTAACTCAAAGTACTAAATATTTAGAATTAAACTAACAGCAAGATTACAAGTTAACCACGGTTGCCAAGAAGTTAAAGCCCTTCACAAATGCAAAATATTCCTTGCAGGAATTTGTTTTTGAAATATCAGTTTCTATGGCTGCATTGGATCGATCTGCATGATTTCTCCGGAGATTGTATCATTCTCTAAGGATTTTCTTGACGATATCCCGTCAAATGAAAAAGTTTTTCATACAAGTATTTAATTCCAATGGTTCAGTTATAKCAAATATATGCTATATATGTTCCGATCTGAATTATTCTTTCGGAGCTGGCATCATTGTTTAAGACAATAAATCATGCCAAATTGCTTGATGATATCTCTGAAATCGAAAAGTTTTCTATAAAAGCCTTGATTTTGTAGGGTCAGTTTGTATGGCAGCTATATGCTATGGTGACTCGATCTGAATTGTTTTCTCGGACATTGCATCATTCCTTTAGGCAATAATACTTGCCAAATTTTATGAAGATATTTCTTCAAATGAAAAAGTGTTTCAAACAAGCACTTGATTCCGGTCCTTATGCTACATATAGTGGTCCGATATCGGCCGTTCCGACAAATGACCAGCTTATTGGTGAGAAAAATTTCAGATCGATATGTCCAAAACTGAGGAACTAGACCTGAGAAATTTTAATTGGCCGAGGAACTAGTTCGTACCATAAGGTAAAAATAAAATAAAATTTAAAAAATTAAGTTTCTAATTGAAAAATTAGTTAATAATAAATATGAAATTAACAGAATATGACATTACAACAGCTGACTTGTGGTAGCATACTGATTTATTTAAAATAAATATAAACAAAGTGAGCTAAAATCTTACTGTGCTTGGCTAACAGTACATACGTACTCTACTGAAATAAAATAATAATGCCGACTATACTTTTTTATGCGCAAATGTGCTAAAAAACTACTACATTGCCTCTCTCCCACCAGGAAATACTAAAGAAAGCAACACCATTCTGAAAAGGCAGCCATTTTCCTCTATCAAATAGGTGCATAGAGGACGATTTTGTATTGTAAATTTTGAAATTTTGAAAATTTGAATTTTGCAGGGGCATTAGCAGGATGCTTGTGTCTCAGAGCTGACGCTACATAAAACGCCAAACTTGCTGTCTCTCTCTCTCTGTCACTCTCTCTCTCTCTCTCTAGCTTTTAGGAGCAACTTGCGTTGCTTGATTTGAAGCTTTTGCCTCGACTAGCTAACTAGCTATATATATATGTATGTAGGATTAAAACTGTGTCTGTATCTGTATCACTGCCTCTGCCTAAATAATCAAATTCTGCAAATTTGCAATTTGTTCAATTGTTTCAATAACTGTCGCTCGCCTTGGTGGGTGCGCACATGTTGATTGAGGATGGCCTTCTGGCGAAAGTGCTTGCCGCACTCTGGGCATGCGTAGGGCTTCTCACCCGAATGGATGCGTATATGTTGGTTGAGTATCGCCCGCTGACGGAAGCTGCGCGAACAATAGCCGCACGTGAACGGTTTCTCGTTGGCGTGTATGCGTAAATGTTGTGTCAGATGCGATTGTTGACGGAAACGTTTGCCACACTCCGAACATGGATACGGACGCGCATCGGTATGTATGCGATCGTGCTGCAGTAGTGTGCTCTTCTGTTTGAAATCTTTGCCGCAGGTCAAACACTTGAACAAACGCAAATCGCTGTGCGGYTTCGGCGGTTTATTGGGATTTGGATGGCGACCGCGTCCGCTGCCGGTGCCAGTACCTGTGCCCGCGCCACCAGCACCACCCGTGCCAGTGCCAGCGCCATTGCYATTGCCGGCGCCACCTGCAGCGCCTACAGCACCTTCACCGCCACCGCTGCCATTTGCGCCGCTGTTRTGTGCATTGCCGCCATTACCGCCAGCGCCGCCATTCTGCTGACCATTATTGCCTTGCTGATCACCACCGCCGCCGGCGCCGCCTGGCAGCAGCTCGGGCATGGCGTAKCCCTCGAGCCCACCATTCTGTTCCATGGCGTTCGCCATGCCGGGCAACACCGGTTTATTGAGATAGTGTAGTGCAGGAAAGCCGGGTGGCGGCAGCATGGCGCCTTGCGGCGCTGGATGACGYGGCGCATAATAGCCGCCGAGTTCACCGCCCTGCGGTGTTTGGAAGTTATCGTTAGGTTGGCCCGGCTGCGTCGGGCCGCCATTCTGTACRTGCTGTTGCTGTGGATTCCCCGCGCCGCCATCGCGGCCCGTGCTCTGATGTTGTTGCGGGTCATTGTTGCTTTGGTTTGGATTGGATTGCGCCGAGTTCTGCTGTTGGCTGGCCTGCAGGTTGGCAACCTGCAAGTAAAATTAGCGCGCATATTATTAATACAATGCATATTTAAAAAGTTCGGTGACAGCTGCTACTCCGTTATGTACGTACCTGATTCATGGTGACATCATCGTCGGGTGGGCCGCCGCCGTTGACGCGCTGCTGCGGCGGATATGGACTCGTCGAGGGCGAGCCCTGCTGTCGTCCCACGCCATCGCCATTTTCGCGCGGATCGCCCGTSGGACTTTGCGGCTGTTGGCCTTGTTGTTGCTGCTGCTGYTGTTGTTGTTGCGCCACCGCCGCGGCGGCTGCTTGCGCGGCGCTCGCTATCTGTGCGGCTGGGTTTTGGCCATTTTGTTGTTGTTGCGCTTGCAAATGTTGCTGTGCCTGCTGCTGTATGCCCGGATACATTTCGCTGCCCCACTGCGCGGCCGAACCGCCAATCGCGGCCGGATTGCGTTCGCCATCCTGCGAGTCCTTGTACAGCACATAGGGCTGGCCGGTGTCTTGCGTGATGCAATACATTATTTGTCGCGGTACCTTCAGTCCAGCGGCGATGCAAGCCGCAAAGGATGCGGAGAAATTGATCGCCATATCGCTGGAGGAAGGAGTGTGTGAGTGTGTGTGTATTGTGATTGTTGCTCCGCCCTACGTGGTGTAATGTATTATAGCGCGGGTTTTTGTAAAGCTGCTGGGAGTTTCTTCTTAGTGTGGAGTGCTAAACTCCTTTGGCGTAGATTTTGTTATTTTAACGGTAAATATTAGTGTTTGAATTACACTTCGTGTTGTTATTGCTCGTCAAAGCCCATTTTGACCGTTTCATTCAATATACTTTTACTGCTCAGCTGCTCCAACTTTGCTGATTTTGTTGTTGTTGTATTTCTTGTTTCAAATATTGCTCTTCATTGGCTGTGATTCGCCGTTCTCGCTTTGTAGCACTGCCTGCTTCAATACAGCTGCTGGCTGTGCTTACTCGTTACTGTTGTTGTTGTGTTTGTTGTTTCCAAGGGGTTACTCATATTTTGTTGGGTTTTTAACTTTTATTGCCAGGTGTGATTTTTTTCTTAACGCGCTTTATTGACTTTCTCCTCAAACCTTGTTTTWGTTTTTTATTAAATTTTATGCTTTGTTGTTTTTGTTTTATGATTTTTGTGTTTATATTTTTATTTTATTTGACTTTACACTCTAATTGTTATTTCTTTATGTTCTYGCTAAAAATCTTTACTCCTAGTCCAAAATTGCTGTGTTTTTGTGTCYAAAGTTAAAATCTCTCGCTTTTCATGAAATTCTTTTCAAATTTCGTAGTTGTTTTTGGAATTCAAAACCGCTTGCCAGTTTGTAGTTRTTGCCTGCTGGTACAAAACTGTTTCCAACACCGTGCTTGATGAAATTGTTTCTGAAAAATATAAGCATGTGCATTAAGTTATGTTACAATAAGGTTAGAGAAAGAATTTGCAGAAAATATTAAAAAAATAAGAAGCAGATCATTGCCTAAAATGCAAAACAACATATGATCAAAAACAGCKAAATTGTGTTTTTATTGATTGCGATTCCTGAGATCATATTACATTTATRTAGCAATACATTTTCAGCTTCCAATGTCAGATATAGCTACTATATAACCATTATATAACCAATATAACCAATACATAACCATTTTATAACCAATATAACCATTTTATAACTAATATATAACCAGTTTATAATCATTTTATAACCAAAACTCAAATTTTATTTCAACACGAGTAGTTTCTATTAAATCGTTTTTTCTTCGCCTGTAAATTTATCTATGAAAAATAAAGATGCGTTATTTTGCATTTTAGGTGACGATATATGCAATCAATTATATTGTAATAAAATTATTAACGTTTTCTATTCTTCTATTTCTTCATATATTAGCCTTCATTCCGTGTAGCGATTAACGTTTACAGTCTTTGATTGGTTCAAAACGGTTGCCCCGTGGCGGTCGTCTGAATGTGCTGTACAGCCAGAAGTCACACGACGCCAAAATCTGGCGAATACACTGCCTGCGGCATGAAATTAGTTCAATTTTTGGCGAAAACTCACGAGGAATCAATGTAGTATGCGGCGGTGCCTTCATTTGGTGCAAAACCAAGAGCTGCCCGTCTATAATTCCGGTATCTTTTTACGTATAGCTTCACGCAAACGACACATAACACACAAATATTTCTTCTTTACAGGTCGGATGGTCGTAAGGAATTCGGAGTGCACTCCCCCTCCATAATTGAAGCAAACTGCCAACAAAACCGTGTTTTTTAACCTKCTTGGCTTTTTCGGCTGCAGCTCAGCTTGGCCACGATATTCAGCCGATTGATCGTTTGTTTACGGGTCGTAGGCATAGATCCAAGACGCAACGCCAGCAATAATACGTTTCATGATATCCTGGCAGTCGGAAGGCATTGTTTCACCAACGTTAACGCGGCGCTGTTTTTCGAACAAATTTAGTGAGTAGAATCGGTGCGCTTTTACTTTTCTTGAGCCTAAACGATCTTTAAAATTGGTTTTCATTGATCTCTTTTCAGCCTCCGTGAGCAAAATTTTACTGGAACGGCTGGAACGACCGAGCGAACTCACCTAACTCGGGAGATTATTTTACACTAAGGTACTACGAACCAATAAAAAATAGAGAAGGCCATTTTTTGAAGGTGTAGCACACAAAAAACGGGTATTGAATGAAGTGAAGCGCCAGCTGAGGAGCGCATGTCGTGAAAATTGAGACATATGTATATATTATCCATCAGATCTGGACTGCCTAGTTGTCAAAAGTAATTATCAAACAAAAAGTTGGATACTACGATCAAAAACTAATCGTTTATGGACAAAATGTGCCAATTTAAAAGTTTTGGACAGGGAATAAATAGAGAGGACYCGGAATAGATGGAAGGATACTCGGAAATCCTCTCACAACCCATTTCAACACCTTCCCTTAGAAAAAATAATCATTTTGACGATTTTATTCTCAAAAATCGGCGATTTGGTACACATTTTTATTTTTCTAAATTTCTGTGTAAATCCAAATTTAAAGTTTCTTCAATAAAAATATGCCCCAAGGGATTCTGCAAATTTCTGTGTCTTTACTTTTGCTCTACGACCTTTAGTTTAGAAGTTATAACCATTTTTATATTCGCATGATTTCGGCGGTTGCTTTCTGCATGCTCCTGGTCGCCTGATAGAAATTTTGAGATTTTGGCACCAAATTGAATGCAATTTTTCTGCGGCGGCGGCGGGTGCACTACAAATTTTGTAGCATACGCAAAGGGGCCAAATTTGGAGGGCTGCTTGCTACATGCTCCTGGTCGCCTGGTAGAATTCTGGGATTTWGGCACCAAATTGAATGCAATTTTTCGGCGGCGGCGGCAGCGGATGCTCTACAAATTTGCGTGGTGGGTATAGCATACGCAAAGGCGCGAATTTGGGGACACGGATGTGAGCATATAAAATGTCCGGRAATGGTGGCAGGTCCTTGACTTCCGGTTTGGAACATCCGTTTCCKGTYCATGACTTCCGGTTTCGTTGATAAACCGGAAGTTGGACATCCTATTTCCGCTTCCGGTACAAAACATCCGTTTCCGGTTTGTGACTTCCGGTTTAGTTGTTGGACCGGAAGTGGGGTGCCCGATTTCCGCTTCCGGTCAAGGACCTGTATCCATATCCGGCTGTTACATATGTACACATCCGTGTCCCAAATTTCGCCCCTTTGCGTATGCAATACCCACCACGCAAATTTGTTACGCATCCRCTGCCGGCGCCGCCGAAAAATTGCATTCAATTTGGTGCCAAAATCCCAGAATTCTACCAGGCGACCAGGAGCATGTAGCAAGCAGCCCTCCAAATTTGGCCCCTTTGCGTATGCTACAAAATTTGTAGTGCACCCGCCGCCGCCGCAGAAAAATTGCATTCAATTTGGTGCCAAAATCTCAAAATTTCTACCAGGCGACCAGGAGCATGCAGTAAGCAACCGCCGAAATCATGCATATATAAAAATGGTTATAACTTCTAAACTAAAGGTCGTAGAGCAAAAGTAAAGACACAGAAATTTGCAGAATCCCTTGGGGCATATTTTTATTGAAGAAA
>NW_017537012.1:235305-244207 GCF_001853355.1 Bactrocera latifrons
ATATGTATATATATTTATTTATATAAGTATATATACTGTCTCTTATACACATCTAGATGTGTATAAGAGACAGGTATAGAGCAGAAGTCCCCAATTTTGGTTTTTGAGATTCGGCTAATGGGCACAATGCAGCTAATGCTCGTCTATGTGCGGTCGGGCGACTGAGCGCCTCCGTTTTCAACCAACCAACCAACCAACTCATAAATATCTGTCTCTTATACACATCTAGATGTGTATAAGAGACAGCTTCTAAACTAAAGGTCGTAGAGCAAAAGTAAAGACACAGAAATTTGCAGAATCCCTTGGGGCATATTTTTATTGAAGAAATTTTAAATTTGGATTTACACAGAAATTTAGAAAAATAAAAATGTGTACCAAATCGCCGATTTTTGAGAATAAAATCGTCAAAATGATTATTTTTTCTAAGGGAAGGTGTTGAAATGGGTTGTGAGACGATTTCCGAGTATCTTTCCATCTATTCCGAGTCCTCTCTATTTATTCCCAATCCAAAACTTTTAAATTGGCACATTTTGTCCATAAACGATTAGTTTTTGATCATAGTATCCAACTTTTTGTTTGATAATTATTTTTGACAACTAGGCAGTCCAGATGTGATGGGTTTAAATGCCATAACTATTTATATCTAACTATAACTATTATATCTAAATTTTCAAATGTTTTTCTTATCGGTTCGTACCTTAGTTTGAAACAAACTTCCAGAGTTTGGTGAGTTCGGTCGGTCGTTCCAGCCGTTTCAGAAAAATTTTGCTCACCGAGTCTGAAAACAGCGTAACGAGAAGAAGAGATCTTACTGGCATCGTTGGAATGTCGGTAGGATCAATGAAAACCAATTTTGAAGATCATTTGGATCTGTCTCTTATACACATCTAGATGTGTATAAGAGACAGGGTTCTACAATCACTAAGTTTTTTCGAAAAACAGCGTCACGTTAAACAAGTCTTGAATCTCTGTTTAAGATCCGGAAGCAGACGATCAATCGGCTGAATATCATGGCAAAGCTAGCTGCAGCCCTCTTATACACATCTAGATGTGTATAAGAGACTGAGTGTGTATCTATGCTTACGATCCGGAAGCAGACGATCAATCGGCTGAATATCATGGCAAAGCTAGCTGCAGCCGAAAAAGCCAAGCCAAAGCTGGTCAAAAATCAAGATTATATTGACTTTGCTTTGTATATCGAGGTGCGGAGCACTCCGAATTCCTAACGATCGATCAAACTGTAAACAAGAAATATTAGTTAAGTGTTATGCGTCGTTTGTGTGAAGCTAGGCGTAAAAAGATGCCGAAATTATGGGCCGCTAACTACTACATACTACATTGATTCTCGTAAGTTTTTCACCAAAGTTGCTGCCAATATCGTGCCGCAGCCACCGTATTCGCCTCATTTCTTCGCGGCTATAACTTCTAACCTTCAAGGAGCTTAATGATCTCGGACAGTTTTAGGGAATTGTGTCTTCAGCTGCACTCAATCGGGGCCTCCCATCTTCCTTCTATTGCTATGTGACTGCGCATGCGGATGATGTTAGCCGAGTTACCTACTAAAAGTCTAGTTATTGCYTGCTTGCCTAACCTAAGGCAAAGATACTAAGTATTTGCGCTACGTATAGCCTTACTTACTGCTTGCAATATATTAGAATGATATTGGACATGCTGGTTGGAGCAGAAGCTCGCTTAGCTGTTTATTAAAAGTATAGAGCAGAAGTCCCCAATTTTGGTTTTTGAGATTCGGCTCTTGGGCACAATGCAGCTAATGCTCGTCTATGTGCGGTCGGGCGACTGAGCGCCTCCGWTTTCAACCAACCAACCAACCAACTCATAAATATAGCTGGTAAATTTTTGTGACYTCCTACTTCAAAATCAAGCAAATATTTGTATTTGTATTAAAAAGCAATTATATTAGACCATAACTTTAGTTCATGCTGCATTTTATTGAATTTGCCTTCATTTGTATTTCAACAGGATCTACATGGTTTGGCATATATTTAATCTATCGCTACAAGATAATCCTCTAAACCAGAAATTTATTGCACATTTAAGCCAAGCATGCAGCGCACTGAACAGTATTTATAGATACTAAAAACCGCTTTGCTTTTTCGCCACACAACGGCATTTGTATGTAGCGCTGTGCTTATTTTAGTCAATTAATCATTATGAAACAACACAACTTTCCAAGCGATAAATCACGATTGCGCGCAACACTGCCACAAACGTAAGCGCAGATTTTTGCATGCTACATACMACTGAATATACATAAATATACATACATAATGTGGTCACGATATGTGTGCTGTATAGAAAATATTTTATATAAAATAAATGTCATGACAATAACTAGGGGACCGAAATGGCAAAGCTTCGTGTTTTAATTGCTGCCAGTAGTTATGGCACACAATTGAGGTTAGGTGGGGTACAAAATAGTTTTTTGTAACTGGGAAAGAGTGCAAAGCGATGAGAGAAGTTGAAATGTGTATATTACAAAAGTTTATATATACAAAACAAGAAAATCATTAAAATAGCCTACASAAATATGTAATAAAAGATCTCACWTGAAACGTTGAKTTTGTATKGCAGCTATAGGCTATAGTGACTCGATCTGCACAATTCTTAAGAATATTTCAGCGTTGCTTTGGACAATAATCGAAGCCAATTTTGGTGAGGATAGCTCGTCATATGAGAAACTTTTCCATACAATCACTTTATTCAGATCGAGCAGTTTGTATAGCAGCTTGCTTTAGTGGCCCGATTTAAAATATTTCTGCAGATATAGCATGGTCTTGGAAAATAGTTCGTGCTAAAKTTTGAAAAAATACTTGTCGAATAAAAAAGTTTTCCATAGAAGCACCTCACTCCCATCGTATAGKTTGTATGGCAGTCATACGCTATAGTCATCTGATCTCAAACACTTCTTCGAAGTTTGCACTATTATCTGAGTTAATTTTTCTTGYAGATATATCTTCAAATAAARAAGTTTTCCATACATTTGATTCAGATCGAGCACTTTGTATGGCAGCTATACGCTATAGTGATCCGATATCGGCGATTCAAACAAATGATCAGCTTCTTGGTAAGAAAAGGACTTGTGCAATATCTCAGACCGATATCTCAAAAACTGTGGCACTATTTCGAGTTTTTACAGGCGGATAAGCCTAAAGCGACTTAGGAGGTCATACTGATCTTTTATATATCATGTCACTTAAAGTGCAAAATAACGTAATATCAGTTTTCACAAGTTGACAGCCGAAGAAAATACGATATAATAGAAAGCACTCACATTGAAACAAAATATGAGTTTTCTTTATAAAGTGGTTATATATTGATTATATATTGGTTCTATCTAACAGTGGAAGCTGAAATTTTAATGCTACATACATGTATTATGACAGGCCAAAAATGACATATAGAAACCACTCATATTGAAAAAAATGTGAGTTATGTTAYAGAATGGTTATATATCGGTTATTTTTTTATATCGGAAGCTGAAAATTTAATGCTTTATACATACATACATACATGAAATATGCTGTAGTGAATCATAAGCAATAAAAAACATAGTCTCGATTTTTTTGACAATACCTAGTTTTGCACTTTAGGTGACGTTCTTCTTTATAAGGTCTCCAACATTTCGAATTRCAAATATCATGACAAACTTAGGTTATATTCAGGGTATAACAACTTTAATTTTCAGTTATTTAATATGAGGTATACTCAGTAAATGTATACACTATATAACAAGGATATTAAAACATACTTTAAACTTTTTTTTTCAATTTAATTGCTTACTTAGTTCTACAGATCATTAAATTGATAAGCAGCATGATCAATAAATGGTATTAAATATGTAAAAATCCATTTAAAATTCCAAAATATTTTTTGAGAGTTCGGCAAAGTCTTTTAAGACCGCTTTACTGTCTTTAACCTTACAACAAAATAGACATACGAATTATACGATGTATATTATTGTACCACAGCGTTTATTCCTCATATTCGGCACATATGCGAATTTTCATGCACACTTCACAAGCGTGTATGACATCACGCTCAATAACAAAACGAACAAGCGAACCGACTGAACGGCGCCGCAGCGTGCCACAACCGCCTGAGACAATGAACATTGTGTTGAACAAAACCGCAAACGCTTTAAAGCACTCAGCTGTAAAGTGATCTCAGTTGTGATATGCACTATGGAAATACGAGCTKKTTATGCGGCAATAAAATTGCGATCGACAAAATGTGAAACCGCAAGCGGTGTCCCTAGGTATTTGTGTATATCAGGAGATCAGTTGAAATTCTTGAATTTCGGCAGATTCTTGCAGCCAAAATTKTGTAGTTGCTGTGGGTGTTGGTCGAAACGTGTGACATTGAGGTTTACCAGCGCAGCACYAGCCCTAAGCGAAGGAAGCTTGAGCAGGATATGACGCTGAAGATCATTGCTCAGTGCCAGCGCAACCGTGAGGAGCATATGCAATTAACCTCAGCTAACACGAAACCCACACGCCTTTGGCAAACTTTTCAAGTGTAATTAACAATTTTATACACCTCTTGTTCTACTGTACAAGCGCACGTTTGTAAGTGGGTACACATATATGTGTATAAATACTTCCACGCGAGCACGCCAAGACCTTGATCCCGCATTAATGGGAAACTTATTGGTAGCGCACATTGGCATTGGCCCAAAGAGGAACGTGCTTTGAGAAATGCAGGCAGGCAGACAAGCTGGCAAGCGAGTCGGCGAGCAGCAGATATGTATGCTGATAGTCGCAGGCAGTCAGTCAACTGAAGTAAGCAGCCAGTCAGGCAGTCAGCCTGCACAGCGGCTCATGCTGCCTTCGTCCATGCGGCTGAGACGCGGCCACTCCCTAACTCAACGGCAACATTGTATGAGCACAAAAGCTCATATATGTATACACAAAAGGTATATATATATATTTATTTATATAAGTATATATATTTGTATATATATAGTAGCTCTCTTACAATCAGTAGCTGCTGATCTTGTCTGCTGACAAAGGGAAAATACCCTGCGTGTTCTGTTGCATGCGATCTCTCAGCCGCGCTACTATGGATGCTTGGCCGCTCCTGCTTTGCGTGTGTGAGACACTGCTTTTGTTACCCAACCCAAACCATTTTAAGTTCACTTCAAACATTTTGACTGCGACTCCGACTCCGACTCCGTTGGCGTTGGCCCAACCCAGCCGATGTCATGCCAAGCCATTATCACTGCAATCCGTTCAATATTTTGAGCTATTAACATGAAAATAATCGCAACGTAGACATTTCTCATTTCTCCACTCAACTGTTTTTTTTTTCAGTTTTCTTTCGAGCTTATCGTTTTTGGTTCTTCTTTGTTTTATTAACTGTGATTTCCTTTTATTGGTTCCTGTGCCGCGTACAAAATTTTAAATAACTTTGAGTACAGYATTTTAATTATGCCATGTCGCAGTCTTAGCTTGGCTCCCGGCTTTGCATATTCACAAATTTGAAACAGTTTCAGCACAGCGTTATTTTTAGAGAGGATTGAAGTCCGAGGCAATTACAGCAATGATCACTAAGTACTTGGCTTTCCTTAGATTGTTTCATATCTTTGTAATTCTAAACTGTTATTGAAGATCTCAGTCGATGGAGGAAGCAGTGCAGTAGAAAGCTCATATAGCTCTACATTTAATAATTTAGTATAGTTGATCTCTTTGTGTCTTTTTCTTCAAAATATTGTGAGAGAAGTGGTGAAATCTCATATAGCTCCGCATTTTATATTTTAGAATATTCTAAACTTTTTCTAAACTAAACTAACACTATAAGCTAACATATTTTAAACTACACTGATTTTACATATTCCAATCTAATAAAATATAATCAAATCCAATTTAATCTAAACTAACYTAAACTAAACTTTCTTAATCTAATCTAACCTAATCTAATCTAGTCTTACTCAAACAAACCTGACCTACCCGAATATATAGTAACGCTACCCTAAACCACCTAAGCTGCACAACGTGAGGAAATATTGTAGACTTTCATAACCTAACGTAACAAAATACTGTGAAAAATTGTTAWTCTAACCTAACCTAATATACAACATATGTACAGATATATGCGCTTGTACTTATAAATGAAATATATTTCCTTTTATTTCACAGTTTTATAATTATATGTATATATTTTCTGCCACAATACTAAATTAAGTGTTAATTGCTGGAAAATAAGTAAATGCATTAAAATGCAATATTTTCTACATACATATGTATATTTTCACATATGTATGCCTATATAATACTTATTTTCCGCTGCTGCAGCGCGGTGCAATCACCCTGGGCAAGGTCAGTTACGGAGCGATGTGCCGATTAGCKTAAAATCTAACGAGCGCAACCAGCTGTATAATCAATGCAAAAGTAATTGGTTGATAACTTTACATATAAGAGAGAAGCYGAAAGGCACATGTGCATTATGCATATTAGGGTGAGACTGAAAGAAACGAGTATTTTWTTTTCGAAATTTGTTTTCAAAACTCTATTCCACAATTTTGCACTTATGCTTATGTATATTAAAGACCTGAGTAAATTCTTTTGGAAATTATTTTTCGTTTTTTTTTTTTTTTGGAAATATATTTTCAAAACTCTTTTGCCGAATTTTCCAAATGTGCCTATGTGCATTGGGGTGAGACTGAAAGATCCGAGTAATTTTTTTTTTTTGAATATTTTTTTCAATTTTATATTTCGAAATTTGTTTTAAAACCTTTTTTTTTTTTTCAAAATTTTGCACATGTATTTATGTATATTAGAGTGAGACTGAAAGACCAAATTAATTTTTTTGGAAATTGTTTTTCGAAATTTGTTTTCAAAACTTTATTGTGCATTGTGTACATATATTAGGGTAATGCTGAAAGACCTGAGTAAATTCTTTTGGAAATTATTTTTCGGTTTTTTTTGGAAATATGTTTTCAAAACTCTTTTGCAGAATTTTCTACATGTGCTTACGTGCATTGGGGTGAGACTGAAAGATCCGAGTAACTTTTTTTTTCGAATATTTTTTTCAATTTTATATTTCGAAATTTGTTTTAAAAGCTTTTTTTTTCAAAACTTTGCACATATTAGGGTGGAACTGAAAGACCAAATTATTTTTTTTTTGGAAATTATTTTTCGAAATTTGTTTTCAAAATTTTTTGTCAACATTTTTTATCAAAACTTTATATGAATTTTTTTGCCATTTTTTTTATATATTTTTCATTTTACTGTTGTTTATATTAATTTTTCCAATTCCCTAAAAAAATGTTTTTCTTATACATAGTTTTTGTCATCGCAAAAGTTGTAATTATATTTAGGCTGGAGAACCCCGAGGCTGCTTACATAGGTATATTAAGATGAGACTGAAGAACCCGAAATCTTTAAATTTTTTCAAAATTTTCTTTTTAATTTTTTTAGTTATTTTTTCAAATTTCTTTTAAAAAAATATTCAAATGCTTCTTTAAAGTTTTTTTTTACATTTTTTTTTAACTTTTGCGATGTTGCAAGTAAAACTTTTCTATTTTCTTTCGGATGTGTGCTGACAGTGCTACTGATATTAGGGTGAGACTAAAAAAATACGAGAATTTTTCCCCTATTTTTTTTTATTTTTATTATCCGGGTGAGACTGAAAAAGTCGAGGATTTTTTTTTTTTTAATTTTGGTTCACATTTTCTTTAAGCTTTTTTGGATTTATTTTTAGTTTTTTTTTTATCTATTTAAAAATGTAAAAATAAATTTACTACAAAAATTTTAATAAAAGGTACAAAGTCTGACAGTGGACTTACAGTGCGCTTGCATAACTCAGCTTTTAAAGCTTTTTAAGCACGGATGCTAAAAAACATTAAACTTTTTAAATACTTGAGGAAAATTAACGGTATCAATACAGTTTTTAAGGCTACTTAGATTAAAAAAAGTTGAGTGGGTAATACAGCCGATGCCAGTGCACTTTCTTAACTCAGCTTTTAAAAGCTCAAGCTCGTATGATCCTTCATAACTCAAGCTCATAAGCTAAAAAAGCTTTAAACACTTTAATATTGTAGAAAACTAATTGAAGCACATATAATAAATAACTTTGAKACACACAACGGCACACCCTAATGTACGTCTGGTGCTTAAATAAGCCCACATGCGCTTATCGCCGGCGTTTCGACGAATTTTAGGTAACCACTTATGCATTTCTAGTTGACTTTTCGTTATTTACTAGCAAAAAATTATATGTGTGTACATGTATGTGAGTATTTAAGTTAAAAGCAGCAACGGCAGCAACTATCAAAAAGCAAAAAAGTCGCAACTCGTAAAAGTGGTCAGCGCTGCTGCTGAGTAAAACAGCAATTGAACATTGTTTACATTGGCTGATTGCTGGACTGCCACAACTACAAACTATATAAATGATTATCCAACCATGCGACTGTGTGTCCGTCTGTCGAACTGTGCTACATGCGAGTGAGTGTTGTTGTWAATTTTTTTTTTTTTGCACTCATTGTTACTGCAATTGCAGCGCTGATTGCCGTCGTCTGCGCTTGGGGTAATGAATTGCTTTGCATTGGCAACGCCTGACTGCGCTGACAAATCGSCGCTGAGCGGCTAGGGCTGAGTGAGTCACACACACACACATACATGCATTTATATTTAACATATATGCCTATTGTGTGCATTTGCACTACAAATTTGCTAAATACTTTACTGCCTCACTTAAGCGCGCTTGCAACGCGGTGGCAAATGTCAGCAGCGGCGGTGGAGGTGGCTGGAACTGCAAGCAGCAAACACACACACACCTACATATGTATGCGCTAGYACAAAGTTAAATGCAAAAAAGCTGACTAACTGACAGACTGATTGCACAAGAGGGCGAGCGCATTTTAGGCTCATAGCGGCGCTCACTA
>NW_017537012.1:245132-250935 GCF_001853355.1 Bactrocera latifrons
AAATAATAATTTTTAAAATATTTTGCAAAAAAAAATTTAATTCATTTTCGTTAATTATTTTTTGTTTATAAATAAATGTAGAAATTATTAAAAAGAAAACTGTTTACTTCGATTGCACCAAATCATAATATCATTCAGAAATAAAGCTGTTTTCATTTACGAACTTGAGTTTGATTGCCCGGTTTGTATGGCAGATATACATTAAGTGGTCCGATCTTAAAATTTTCTTCAGATATTATGCCATTGTTTTTGACAATACTTCGTGCCGAATTTCCTGAAAATCTCTTCTTAAATAAAAAAGTTGTTCATACAAATACTTGAGTTTGATCGGTCAGTTTGTATGGCAGCTATATGATATAGAGGTCCGATCTAAAAAATTTCTTCAGATATTAAAGCGTTGGGAAATAATCGTTGCCAATTTTCATAAGGATACCTCTTCAAATAAAAATGTTGTTCATATCAAGAGTGTATTTTGATCGGTCAGTTTGTATGATAGCTGTATGCTATACTGTTCCGATATCGGCGGTTCCGAYAAATGAGGAACTACTTGCAAAGAGAAGAACGTGTGAAAGTTTTCAGTGTCTGAAGAAGTAAGGCACTAGCTTGCATATAAACAGAGATATAGGTGGAGAGAYGGATAAGTCTAAATGACTCATCTCGTTCCGCCGATCATTTATATACATTTATTACATTTATATATAATCCACAACGTTTTCTGTTGKGTGTTATAAACTTCGTTGCAAACTTATTATATCCTCTTTAGGGTACAAATATTWATAAAATTAAATTAAAATGGACTTTTACGAAAGCTGACTTTCTTTATTACGAACAAAATAAAATAACATTAATAATTATAAAAAATCAATAAATTATAAATACAAGCACATATTACATAATATGTGAAATTTATAGTAATAAAAAAACGATTATTTTAGTGCACAAAATAAAAATTCAAATCATTGGCGAAATTTTCTCTCGAAAAAGTATGAAATTAATTCGGGTGGCGAACTCCACAACAACTTTGACACTAATATCCGCGCAACACACACGTTGAAGAAAGCAAAACAAAAAAAGGTTTCGCGATGCCATTGAACTTTGACAGCTTTTTAGCATAAATTTTGCAGGCATTCAAGAGCAGCAAACAGAAATGTGGACACAGCGCGGAGTAGAGGCTACAAGGGGGGAAAAACAAAAGGCGGAATTGGCGGTGAAAGTGCGCTGCAGCCACAGCGCAGACGACCAACATGACAACCTACAACAACACGGCATGTTTATTAGGTATTCATTGCTTTAATTAAACTTGCATGCCGCTGACAAACGGAGGGAGAAACTAAGAGCCTTCAACRACAGCCAACTGGAGTTGGAGCATCAGCAGTGTCAGCAATAACATCGTCAACATCATTATCGTCATCATCATCATCACCTTTGTCATCATCCTTGTCAACAATCGTCGTCAACAGCAACAGCAGCAACAACGTCAGCGGCAACGCCAACGCTATTAGCATGCGCTTCAAAAGCAACAACGTCACCAAAAGTAAAAGCAATAAATACAACAACAATAAGAGGAAAACCAACAATAATTTTGACAACAACAACAGCTGGCCATCATACGCCTACTTTGCTGCATTTCCACCAGCCAAACTGAGGTCCAAGCTTTCCCGCCACTTTCTGTGAGCGCTTCGAGTCTTCGCCTTGCGTGCACTTTTTCTCTTTCTCTTCGCTTTTTCTCTATGTCTGTCCTACCACMCCGTTTCTTTCTTTCTTTTCTGAACTGCAGTACTTCTTTGATTGTGCTCACAAGCACAGCTTTTATGGCCAACGATTTGATTGTGAGTTGGTTCGAAGCGCAACAACTAACAATAAAAACAACAACAACAGCAACAAATAAGCTGCCTCAACACCCAACCAACTGGCAGTCAAGCGGCCAAACAACAAAACCAGCACTCAACCAATCAAATCGCAACGCGGTGAAATTTTTAGTGGAAACGCTTGTAACTTGTTGTTGTTGTTGTAAGTGTTTACGCTTAATATTTGTTGTAAGCAATCTTGTAATTTCGTTGGCCATTAAAACGCTTACAACATTTGCCGCAACACCAATAAACTGTTGCTTACGATAACAACAAAAACAAAAGCAACAACAGCTATCAGAAACGGCAACAACAGCAACCAGAAAAACATATATATTATATATTTTGTATTCATTCATTCATTCAGTCGCTCGCTCACAACCTTCAAGCAACTCCCCAAGCCAACTCTATGTAAAGCCATCGGCGGCGGCAGCAAAAGCTTGGATTTTCTAGACGAATTGCTTTGCACTAAACGCTAAGCCCCACCATTGTGTTTCCACAAATGCATAAACTAACATTAATTCATAGTGTTGCTGTTGTTGTATGTTTTGTGTTGAGCATGGAAAATTGCGGCTTAGTTGGCTGCCACTTGGGATGGAAATATGGGTGGAGCTTAGCTTTTCAATTTCGATTTTTTCGCAGACCGATCTCTAAGCATAAAAGGAAAGATTTTCGTCGCTTAAATTTTTTTATTTTTTTTTTTAACTGTACATATATAATATTTATAAATTTTGAAGGTTTGAAGTCGAAAATGGCGTTTAAGTTATTTGGATTGGGTAACGGTTTAATTAGCTAAACATGCAAGTGGCAACTAGCCTTACTAAGTGTAAGCTAKCTAGCGCAGAAAGCTTCGACGTTGCTAATAATCCTTACATGGTATTTGTTTGATCACTCACAGGGAAAATTTTTGTTCAAAAGTGGTATGAAATTTTGATGAGCAGTGTTGCCAACTTTGTGTTTAAATAATTCTTTGTTTCAGAGCAGTGATGCCAATTTAGGGGTTTKAATAATTTTTAATTTCAACTAGTTTCAATATTATTCCTTTTTCCACCATTTTTAATTATTTTAAATAGTTCGCTCAGCCTCAGCCTGGAGAGCGCATTAGTATTTTTTGGTGGTTTAACATAAGGTTTTTAGAAAACTATTCTGGCAACGCTGTGAGTCAAAAATACCAATTCATTTGTGTGTTGAAATCTCAAGGGAGTCTAAAAATGGTACGTTCTGACAGACCCTGTGCGCAAAAGGAAATTAGGGACTCTGGTATATATAATACAAATCGGTATAGTTAAGTGGTTTTCACCACTTCTGAATTTCACAAAATCACAAAAAAAAAAAAAAAATGTTTGCTTATATATCGGATGTACATGATATAACCCCTTAAGCCAGTAGTCAAATTATAATAACAAAACCGCAAACAGTCCTTGAACGATCAGATGAGGCATTTTTCCAAACCATCRATTGATGAATAAAGGTTCGAAAACTGTGACTTATTGGCAAATCTGTTTATTCAAAAAATTAGCTGTTTTTTGATGTTACTAATGTTGATAACTCACTAGTTTTAGAGTATAATATGCATGAGGACAGGACTAGGGCTAACGGCATCGAAAGATAATCTTAGAAATTTAGAGCTTCAATAAAATCAGGTAGGTTACCCAGTATCACGAGATATTTTTACAGTTTTAGAGCTTCAATAAAGCCAGATGACTTCGCGGTAACAAGCGATAATTTCAGAGTTTTGAAGCTTCAATAAAGCTAGGTAAAGGTTTCCCAGTAACAGGGATAGTTTTAGAGTTATAGAGCATATATARGGTAAGGTAAGACTTCCTTGTATCAAGATATAATTTCAAAGGTTTAGAGCATATTTAAAGGCAGGTCAGCCTTTCCCAGTAGCCGGCGATAATACCAGAGTTTAAGGGCATACATAAAATAAAGTAAGATTTCCTGGAACTAATCCCTTAGTTTTTCAGATAACGCTTTGAAATTTTGCAAATGCTCTTTTTTCTTCAAGAAGCTGCATATTTGTCAGAAATGTSGATATCGGACTACATCGGRCATAACTGTCTTACAAACTGAACGATCGCAAGCAAGTGCTTGYATGAAAAAWTTTTTAATATGAAAAGATATTTTTTTACGCAATTCGRCACAAATTATTTTCCAAGACAATGCTATAGTATATGAAGGAATTTTTTACATYGGTCCTCTATAGTGTATAGTTGCCATACAAACTGAACGAAAAAATKTATGTYTTTTYTGTATKKACAACTTTTTCATCTGACGGTTTATCTTCACGAAATTCGACGTGAAGTATTTTCGCAGACAACTGTATAACCTYCAAAMAAATTGTTGAGATCGGACCACTATATCATATAGCTTTAATACAAACTGAACGATCGCAATCAAGTTCTTGTATGGAAAACTTTTTAACCTGCCGAGTTATCTTMAAAATTTAATTTTTGTTTTGAATATTTGTGAACGGGCTAAGAATAGAAAGCGCCAACTCAAAGTTCATTATGTGACTAAAAATACATAAAACAAAATATTTATAACTTCTGTACAAAATAAATAAAAGAACATAAAAACTAAAACGTCTGAGTTTATAGGAATTCCCCGCATTTTAAATTGAGATATACGGATACATATATATACGAGTACATTTATATTATAGTAATATTAAAGTATATACTATATACCAACGAACAATTAGCAAAATGCTATAGTGAGCATCCGACTACTACCAAATGTTAATTTAAGAACCAACACATGAGAATAGTGCCACATTCAAGGTTAAAGCAAAGTAAAAAAAAAAAAAATTAAACAACAAAATTGACTGCCAAAAGCCGAAAATTTAGCACGAATAAATTATTGCTGAGAAGCTTTCAAAACTTCAAGAATTCTGCACACAAAAAAAGATAGCAAGAAAAACAACAAAAATTAGCGAAGATTCACACAGCACAAACAGCGAAWGAAGCAACGCCAATGAGGAGCAGTCGAGCTTGAAGGGAAACATGGAAGCGCGCAACAAAAACAGCAATAATTGTGGAAGAAATACAGCGCAAACAATTCATTRTAGATAATATATACCTACATATGTAGGTATAAATTAGCGAAACAAAGTTTGCRTTTGCAAAAGCCAAAAATACTAGATTCTATATACATATAAGTACATGCATGTTTATATATTTAAGAATGCTTGTATTTGTGTGTGTGTGTGTGAGTTGGCAGCGCTGTTGCAAGCTGAATTGACAAATAGGCTTGTAGTTTACGATCATATGTGGCAYAACAACAAGTACAAATATATTATATATACATGCATACAATTACAAACAGCCATACAAATATGTGTGCGTGTATCTAGTGGGTTTGGAAGTAGTTTTTTTTTCTAAATATTTTATGTAAGCATGTGTCTGTGCGMGCTAATGAATGTGCAAATTACAACAACAATATCCACAATGAGCGCTAACGCTGGCAAAAAWAGCAGTGCAAAAATCCCAACAATGAAAATAAGCAAAAATACACAGCAGCACAAATATACAAAAGTGCACATACATACCTACATACTAACATAAAAAAAAATATATATACATAAGTATGACAACGTTTTTGWGTGCATGTGTGTATGTATACAATAATTTTCGCCATAAAAATGAAATGAGTCATGAACTCTTCAAAAGGCGAACTGTGAACGCGTATGCGTTGCGAATCGCGCGAACGCGTCGTCGCCGCCGTCAAAGCGACTGACGCACAGCAATTGGTGGTAAGCGGCCAAGCGCGCCAACACATACAGCAACATTTATTGTTAACAGTAATGWTGCGCTGGTGTTGGTGACAGCTGGCGCTCCAGTGCCGCTCCAGCGCCGCGCTGGCATATACAGTGCGCGCTGAGTGGCTGGGAAGGCATGTAGTGAAATTCGCAAATTTTTTTTTTAGTTCAAGATAATTTGCAAAAAATATATTCA
>NW_017537012.1:251906-255144 GCF_001853355.1 Bactrocera latifrons
TCAAAGATTTTTAAATTTAAACCTTTTTTATAATTGTTTAATTTTTTTTTTAATATTTTAAATTTTTGTTTAACGTTTAACAGAACTCTCAAATTATTGTTTATAAATTTTAAATTTCTGCAACTGTTGACAAAAATCTGTTACGAGGTTTGAAGCTTAAAAACATATTTTCCAAATTGTTTGATATTTCCTTCCGACCGGATAGAGCTTTGAGACCCCATACATATATGCCATTTATATGGAATTTCGTTAACTACTTTTATTTATAGACAATATCTGCACATAAAATTAGCACACGTACACCAATAAAATATTACAAATACATACACGCATACATACATATATAAATATTTATAGAATGTACACATACATTTATGACAAAAAAAAAGTACATGCTACATTTTTTTTCTGTGTGCTTATAGCGCTTTTTTCGCAAGCACGATTGCTCTACAACAACCGAATTCGCGTACTTGTCATGTCACACACACACTCATACATAGGTTATATGCACTTATAGCATTGCGATTGCTTTAATGTATCTACAAGATACAATTCGTACTCGCATTTGCACTCGTCGTGCTTTTTTTTGCTTTTGGCCTGCCCCGCGCGACAAATGTTTCATTCTGCAACCTGTGTGTAGTTGCCTACATCCTACCGAACCCGGTTTGTCACATCAGCGCCCATTCAAYCGTCGGCCCGTTTGGCTGTCATTCAGCGAGTACAAAGTTTTTTTTGCGCATAATTAACGAAATTGACAGACACTTTTTCGCATAATTTTAATTTTGTTTTCAATCTCATTATAAACATATGTACGTATAGGCAATATTTAGGTACTTATATATATAGAAGTGGTTGTTGTTCGTCAAATTTGCGTTAACTATTTGAGACTAATTAATTATTTGGACTTTTTTGAGACATTCAAAAATAAAAAAAAAGCCTGGAGAAATAAAATTTGAAAAAAAGCTATATCTACGAGCGAAATTACGCAAATAAATAAATACGMTGGATGGCGTTGGTTGTCTAGTTTTTTCGGTTAATTGTATTCTTCATACGAAGTAAATATATATTTAGTTTGTATCCTGTACAGGGTATATTGATTTTGTCAGAGAATATATAATATATAGTATAAGGGATCAACCTGACGAACCAAGCCGATGCCCGTATATCCATCTCTATATATGCGAATTAGCCTCTCAGTGTTTGAGATATTGAGCTGTCATTATGCATACGTCATTTTCTCACCAAGAAGCTACTCATTTGTCGGAACCGCCGATATCGAACTACTGTAGCATATAGCTGCCACACAAACTGAACGATCACAATAAAATATTTGTTTGGAAAACTTTTTTATTTGTTAAGGTTTCCTCTTGAGATTTTGCATAGCCTATTGTACAAACCAACGGCACATTTTTAGAMGAATTTGTTCAGATCGGACTATTATACTTTACAGCTGCCACACAAACTGACSGATCGGAAACAAGTCTTTGTATGGAAATCGCTTTTATTTGATGAGATATCCTCATGAAATTTTGCCTAGTTCATTATCCAAGGTAATGCTACAATCTTTGAACAATTGCTTCAGTTCGAAGAACTCTAGCATATTCTTGTATGAAAAACTTTTTGATTTGAAAAGATAACTTAATGATATTTGGTAAGTATTGTTTTCTAAGATAACGCTATAATATCTGGAAAATTTTCCGAATTGGACCACTATAGCTATATCTACCATACAAACTGCCACTCAAGATCAAAATACAGATTTCTTTATACCCTCTGATGCTATAAAAAGTGCACCAGTGGGGGATATTATTAAAATTTATGTTTTGCCAAAGTTGACGTCTCTTCTGGTTTTGTGAAAATTTGTTTAAAAAGCCCAAAAATCAGCATTTATCTCGTTTGTGAATCATTATGTTATGGAAAAGCCGCCTGACTTAGAAGCTGTTCATAAGTACTCGTTTTTTTTTCAACCAAATATGTATGTGTTTTCATGTGCATACATGTGTCTGAAAATTTATTCTATTTTCTGCGAATTTTTCGCAAATCACATTTTTTCATTACACCTCAATTTATCYATATGTTTTGACTATGTGAGCGCGCATTTACATACTTTATTCGCTTAATAATTACATATGTATGTAAATATATATTTATATCTACATATGTAAATATGCATTTATGCATGTGAATATGTGTGTGTATATGCTCATTTGAATGTCTTGAGTATATCGCCTCATTAGTGTCACACTGATTTATGTGCTGCAATTTTTTTTCCATATCGACTCTATATGTGTACGTGTGTTCATGTAAGTGTAAATATGTGCCCACATGCGTTGTTGCCGGCTTTTTGACAGTTTCATTTATTTGTAATTAAACACGAAACACAAAAAAGCGGTGTGTAGGTTTTAGCTTCACGTCTGCTAAGACGCCTTGCTGCTTAAAATTGTTCTCACATAAGTAAATGGATATGTGTCTGTTAGGTTAGGTAAAAAGCAAAAAAAATTATATTTTTTTCGCTTGGTACTCAGAAAAACCTCTAAGAATATTTCGACAAATATATGGTAGTCCAAAAAGTCTTTTCGCATTTCTAATCAAATTTTAACTTTATTTTATATTTATAATAATAAATAAATAAACAAATATGTACCATTCTTATGGCATTCTCCCCTTCCGACATCTATTGACAAAATACGAAAAGACTTTTTCGACTACCCAAAATGACTTCCTAATGGTAAGGTCCACCTTTTCATAGATTTTATGGAAAATTGCATGCTTTTTGCCCCACCCTATTATTTATATACTCTTAAATGCACTTGTTGTCGCATATTCGTACTCACCACAAGTGTAGACGTTGCAGCGTTGTTCGATCTATTCCGTAGACTCCTCTGTTGCAATTGATATTGATTTGATATTTTTCTGTTGCCAAAATATTTTGTATCTTTTTATGTGGAAATGTGTGCTGAAAGTGAAAAAATTTGAAATGTTAGCGAGAATTCATAACTTTTGTTWACAGTAAATGTATAAAAAAWWWTTTTTTTACACTAGAAACAAGTGTAAGGATTCGTAAAGTTAAACGTTGGTGCTTTTCTAGCTTTCTTYCTTTGCGTTGAGCAAAAGCAGCTACCTTTATCTAATACCCTTTAAAAGGTTTTCAGCTGAAAAAAATATTTTTTATACTTGTAGATTTTTATAATGCCTTGCATCGTTTAACAATTTTCATAAATAAGCAATTAATTTTTTT
>NW_017537012.1:255516-257263 GCF_001853355.1 Bactrocera latifrons
GAAATTTATTTTATAAAAAATAATTTAAATTTAGATCTAAATTTCTCCTATGACCGCAACTTCACCAAGTCATAGGTGAATTATACAATTTACCACCTTTAAGTAARTTTTCTGCCAAGGAAGCTTACAACTTTTTCTAAAATAGATCCAGTGCAGCTGAAGTGCAAAGAACAATTTCTTTTAAACCTAAATTAAACATAAAAATTTTCCAAACTTCGACGTCTTACATTAGAATTTATAATTTCTTAAGCATTTTTGTCCTATAAAATTAACGATTTAGCTGCACGAAAAGCAAACATACCCAACCGAGAGTAAAAAAAAGCTAGGAAAAAGAGCGTCCAATAAAAGAGAGCGCATTAAAATCGCACTACCACACCCCATCCAAACAAGCTGTAATACACATACACACAAATGCGAGCGTATACTTTAAAATTAAGTCCCTTTTGTACCGAAAAAAGAACACACACTTCGGCAGCAGCTCCTTGCATTCCTGTGCAGCTTTTACACTAACAAACACAAGCGCAGCGCAAAAAAAGAATTGTGTATGTATACGAGGCGAAAAAATTGCCACTTAGCAGTCGAATGTGTGCTTAAAGCAATCAATGAAACATAAAGCAGCAAAGCGCAAGAAGAATATTTAGGTGTGTAAAGCAGTGAGGATCAAAAGGAATTTATGGGCACAGGTTATTTGTGTGAATGTGTGAAAAAAAGCAAATTGAGTTTTCAAAGTTAAGTGTCAAAGAATTGTAGAAGTGGAATATATTTATAATTATAACCAGAAAAAATAAMAATATAAATAGAGGAAATATAAATATAAGAAAAACAGCAGGTTTTGAGGTTTGTGTTGGTTAATACAACCTGCCAAGTCCCGGTTAAACGGTTGTTATTTTAATGAAAAAATCGTAAAATTTATAGTTACTTGAATTTTTATAAGAAAATAAACGTATTTGTCCGAAAAAGTTGTATCAAATAAAATTAAAATTCACTAGGTGCCTCAGAAGAGCAAACACTTACACTCTGTAAATAGACTTAAGTTAAAAAGCCTTGCTAAAGAATACAGAATTYGAAAATAAAAATATTATTCAATATAAAAAATAGTTTTATAAAAATTTGGAGGTAAAAAATTTTAATAAAATATTTACAACATTGTGTAAAAATTGCTCCTGCAACCCATAAAAATCATAAAAAATATGTAAAACGAAAATAAAAGTATATTTATAATTAAAAAATATTTCAATAAACATTTGGAGCAAGAAACAAGGCTCATACTCCCACTATTTYCAATTTTMAAAATCYATAATCGAAATTACTAAGTTTTAGYAGAWTTTTTTTTYTAYTTTTGTTAAGMTAACCTTCCGAATATTTGTTTCCTTTTCGCAAAGAAACTTCTCTGTACGTAACTAAGCACTGTCCGAAAATTCTTTTTTGGGGACATGAAGATAATTTTTAGCCAATACTTCAGTTTTTGTCAGTTTGTTTGAAACTTTCAAACTATAAAAGTGCTAGGAGCCACATTTGGTACAATCAATCAAAACTTTCCAACATTTTTCGAAAGTTTTTTCGTGATTTTTAATATTTTTCCACAGCTTTTCTAAAATTTTTTTGTTATTTTTTCACAATTTTTCTGAAGTTATTTTGTTAGTATTATTTTTCCAACATTTTATAAAATTATTTCAATTTTTATCATTTATTCAAAATTTTCAATATTAAACATTTTATAAAAGTATTTCGCTTTTCATTATTAATT
>NW_017537012.1:257984-269074 GCF_001853355.1 Bactrocera latifrons
TTTTTCCAAAAATTTTTCCCAAATGATTTAATTGCTTTTTATTGTTTTCCAACCTTTTCCTCAAATAATTTCGTTTCTTATTTTTTCCCGAAAAACTTTTCTAAAATTATTTCATGTTTTTATAATTTTTTCAATATTTTTCTAAAATTATTATTTTTTATTATTTCCACATTATTATTTTTTTTTTTAATTATTATTCTGACAGTTTTTGAAATTTTTACTCCTTTTTTATGTTTTTCCAACTTTTTTCTAAAATTGTAACTTTTTTATATTTCCACGTTTTTATTACTTTTAAACAAGTTCACTAAAATTATTATTTTTTTGTTTTTTTGTATTAGTTATGTATATTAATGGTGTTTATGTATACTAAAAATTTAATTACCTATTTAGCTTGTATTTCTCATTTAAGTGCTCAAACGCACCCATTCTGCCCAGCGGCTGCATCCTTGCCAACGCCAACGCCACAAGAAGCGCACTCAGCACACATGCTTAGCAGCAACTCCTGCCACAATACACACCACTACGCAGCACACTTTTACTAGTAAGCTAATAAAGAGCTGGAAACACTTGCACAACACCGCCGCCAGACACCAAACACATTGTTATTGTTACTATTTAATGTTATTCTAATTTTCGCACCGGCAAAACAATTTTAACTTTTTGATCTATTTTATGATGAAAACGGCGCTGCCAACGACGTGCGATTATTCATATGCATATCATAGCTATGCATGTGCGTATAATTATATTTATATTTGCATATAGTATAGGTTGTTGTAGCTGCTGCTGCCTGTTTCGCTGGCGCGTTGGCTAACTGTTGGTCGTTGTTGACTGCCCGACGTAGCGCGGGACGTTTTCGTCTTTTTTCCGGTCGTGCTGTTGTTTTGAATTTTCACGTTTACTGCCTTAACCCCACCGAACCATGGGTCGCAGGGTTGTTTTCCTACTGCCGTGGCCGCACCAAGTCCATCGCTATGCCGCTGACAGGTTCTACAAATACATGCTGTATATGTATTTTGGGCGTAGGGCGCAACCCTTGCCGCGCGCCGCAGTTTATTTAAATAAACGCGTATTAATTTGAGCAACCGCACGCACTAGCGCTATCGAATTCAACAGCAACAACAAAAAATAGAATATTTTAAATAAAAATACCGACAAAATAAAAATCGCAAAATTTTCACTCGTGTTTTTTTTTTTTATTTTTTTCGTTTATCACTTATCGTTTTAGCAAATGTTTAAGTTGTTCATTGCTTTTCCGTAGCAGTTTTTAGYTTTTTTGGTTTCTGAAAATATTTTCTGCTGTTTGATTTTTTAGTCTTTTTTGTTGGATTTTTCTTTTTGCAAAAAATGTTCTGACTTTCGCTTGAATTGCAATTCGCAGCCGTCGGCTGAGACCACAAAGAGTAATAAATCCAAAAAAATCAACGAGCCGCCGAACGACCCACCGAAAGTTGTATTGCTGCGAAATGCGGCGAAACGGCGCGCTGAATAGCTGTTTGTGCTGCTGAGCACACAAAAACGACCAAGCGGCCACGACGACGTCGACGACGTATAATTCGACCAACAAACGAATGCCTGTTCAATACAATAACAGATGGAATACAAAAAAATAAAACAACAACAACAAGCGCAATACCAACAGCTGGTCGCGCACACACACACTCGTGCCCAAAGAGCCAGAGAACTCAAATACACATTGCAGCAGCGGAGATTGATTCAAAACGCTAAAAAAGAACTAAACACAAATATCATACACACACAAACAGCGCCGAGTAGTGTATAGATGAGCAATGAGCAATGAGCAATGACAACAAAAAAACCAACAACAGTTAAAGGCTGGCATAAAATACCTTCGCGCTCGCTTTTTGCGAAAATTTTATTTTTTTTATTGCAAAAATTAAAAAAAAAAATTAAAATAAATTCGCCACACTTGTCATTGTGTGTGGCAAAAGATAGATAAAGAACACACACTGATGCATAAACAAATAAATATACACTCAAAAGCAAATAGTAAAAAGTCAAGCGCAACACAAATGCACTGTCACACAGATACGCACGCASRCGGCAGCAGCGCGCTCCCCTTTGTGTTGYAGTGTTAGTGCCAGAGCGYGGCGCTCACCCATACTGCAACCCCACCGGCAAATTATCTAATTCTACACACTAACAACAAGCAGCGCGCTCCACCACACAGCTGTAGTGTGTGAGTGCGCTCTCTCTTGAGCGTGTATTAGTAGCGCGCTCTAAACGCCACAAAGCGCTGAGTGGCGCTCTCTCTAAATCACTCGCTAAATCAATATCAAAAACTATATACACTCGCATCATCTGCTACTCACTCTAAACTGCATGCGCTCTGCAGCGCTCAGCATTAATTTCTTTCTCCAAATGAAATTTTAGAGAGTAAGCTACTTAGGAGTATGAGTGTATTAGAGTGCAGGCTRCTTAGTTGTACGAATGCACTAAAGTTGYCTAATGCACTCATACTCCTAAATAGMMTACTCTCTAATGCACTCATGCCTTACACTCACCAAACTAAGTTTCTCACCTGCATTGTCATTCTCATGCTCATTCATCCTCGCAATGAAGTCACGAAATCGCTTAATTCCTATGTACTATWTATCTTTGAAATTCATGCCATGCCCGAAACTTACTTCGCCAAAGAGGGAAGCGCGTTGGAACCGTCTCGTTGGACTAACACATTGGCTAGCGCTTATTATCCCGGAATTCGTTTACCAGCTTGAGCTCTCCGCCATACAGTCAAAAATTCAGTTAGCGGCGTACTTATTATAACCACATACAGACTCATTGACAGACACACGCTTTATAGCTTCATCAATTCCRCCAAACATTTCTCTATAAAGTAAAACACAAACAAAAGCCAGCAAGGCAGACTTTTAAAGACAAACTCCGGCACATCTGCCCAAAATCGAAACTACTTATGTGCTCCACGTATGTTTGTGTGTGTGTATCTTTAGTATTATATTCGTTTTTGATTTTGCAGAAATCGTGTTTGTCAGCCGCCGAGTGCTTTTATGCTGTTGAACTGCGGTCACATCATGCTTTTCGGTTTGATTGATTGTTTTTTTTTTTTTTTGGTTTTAATCTTCTTTTTCCTTTTTACCTTTATCTGCTTGTTTTTATTTTTGCTGCTTTCCGAGTTTTATTTGTTTAACAAGCCATACTTTAGGTGATGAAGTAAGTTCTTGTGTAAGAAGCGTGTGCGATGCCTTTGAATGTGAGAGCAATTCGGTTTTTGCAACAAATAAAAGAGGCACTCAGATATAAAACAACAACATGCGAACAACAACATGTATTTGATTTTCAAACTATAATAATTTTTTTTTTTTATTGGGTTTATACAAGCCTTGTTATAGTATGAAGCACATATACTGTCATCAATTATCGACTTTCGATAAAATTTGAATKTCTTTGTTTTATCAATTTCATTGCTTCATTGCTTCAACAGGAAGACGCCTTTCCCACGACAGTCGGGTTAAATAACTGGAACGTACCATTATGAAAATACATAGTTGTGAGCGATTTAAGTCCTTCTTACTCTAAACTATAGACAGACCGAGAATAATAAAGCAATGAAAAAATCAAAATATTCACCTAAAATTTTCGTWGGGACTTACTATGGCCAAACAAGTCCATTGATAATATTACTTTTACCAAATTTTCCTCTATAAAGAATTTAGTAGTCTAATCTAGTTGGAAGATATTAGAGATAATAAATCCGTAAAAGTGTAGATTTTTGTAAATTGAGGAGCAATATCTTTCCAGCATACCAATTTGAGGTCCTATATTCCATCTAGGAACAATATGTACATACAGAAGTCTCTGAACTATGGACTTTTAGTAAAATTTAATAACCTGTCTAAAAAGAAAAAGATTATTATCTTAATTGCCGGCTGACATTATTAAGCATCAGTGGGTCTACGTACTGCGCGACAGACTGCTAGTAAATATAATGTAAGTAGAAGGACGATTTTTTATGTAAGAAGTTATGTTTCGGTTATATATACCCGTTATGTTTCTATTATGTAAAACCGAAACCCGATTTTTTATGGAAATGGCATTATTTTATGTCGGAAACGTAGGAAGGTTAAACTTTCCACCATAAATATCGAATGTCGTGTGGTACGTACCCGAAACAAGTGGGTCTCTAATAAACATAACGGGTTTACATAACCGAGATATAACTACTCAAAAGTTGTTAACTCAAGCTTTCCTTGAAAACCTGGTGAAATATGATTGAATCTCTAATCTACCTTCAAATATTAGTAAAAATATTAAAATAACCACATTACTAATAGAAATAGTGCCAGTAATGTTCAGGYAACCCCACTTTTGAACCTTTCACTTTCGAAACAAAACATTGCAGTACTTTTTTACGAATTCAAAAGAAATATGAATATTCAATCCATCCACTTCACCTACATACGAATGCAATAAAGTGAGCAGAACGCTGCACTCCATCAAATTTGAAATAAAAACCTAAAACTGTCACTWCAAAACACGAACTGAAACAACACGACACCAATAGTGCTGACAACTTAACCCAAATTTCCACGAATGCAAATGCAAAACTAGCGAGCGGAAGCAAAAAAACAAAGCACCCGGCAAAGCTGGAGGCTTTCAAAAGCCGTCAAATGAAAACGAATCTTGTTGCTACAACAAATTAACAACAAGAATGTTGCAACACGACGGTGCAAAAGTGAAACAGTGCAATGGAAATTTGTAAGAWCAACACGCTGGCATATTTATGTGCACACGCTGGAATGCCGCCACACATACGCGCGCGCGACTGATGGTGGGCCAAACGCAGAGAATTGCGCAGAGATCTGTGAAATATGCATTTGTGTATGTGTGTGTGACGGCATGCTGGCTGTTGCCGCAGAGGATAGTGGAAAATGAAACAAGCAACAGCTTTTCAGCATTTCCGGGAACACACGCACACACTTTGTTTGTTTTTGTTATTGGCGAGTTAGATATTTGTGGGGTTGGCGGGCGCTAGTTGCCGCCATGCCACTATTGTTGCCAGCACAGCAATATTTACCACTGCCAAAAGCACCGGCACCGGCAGCAGCAAMASCAACATCAACTCTGTTTTGTCTATTTAGCCACTCAGCTATCCTTTTTAATCCTGYTTGTCTCGACGCTGTCTGCCAGTAACACAATAACAACAACACACAGTGTGGCAGTCAACTTTTGTTGCCAGCGCTAACTAACCAAGCGAAACCCGTAACGAAAACCAAAACGAAATTTGAAAAAAATAAAACAAAATACAACAACAACAGCAGCTGTAAGAAAGTCACAAAATGGTAATAATAAACCGTAGCGAAACTAGTTTTGCATGGCGCGTAGCACAGATGCTGCCGACTTTAAGAAGGGGTATGCGCGGCTAGTGCGGGAAGTCTGCCGAATTGGGCTGTAGGTTGCTGCCACGTGTGGGGTGCGCTGTGCGGTGACGTGGCAGGGATTGGCGCGGCAAGCCAGCATGTGCTACTAGGTTATGTTGGGGTAAGCCAGCAAATATTTATGGCTGCTGTGTGTTCGCCGGTTGCTCAGACAAACAAGGAGCAASGAATTGTCGACGRAATATGAAGAAATGGTGGCGCAAACGGCARCATGTATAAGAAATAATGAAGCGCTGTGYACTAACTACGTCACTGTGACTAGTGACTTAGTAGCAAGCGTAACTGATTTGCTGTTGTTGTAATTTTTACTACTTCGCCGAAGTTCTTGCTTGCCGGTTAGTTTTCACTTTCATGTTAGGCCGCGCGCGCTGGCCGGGGCGGGCAAACGTGGAAGTTCATTAACAACAACAAAACCATAGCAATCGCCACCAGACGAAGTGCTCCTGCATTAACTTACTGTGAAATGAGAAAAATGCAAATACTTAGCAACAATGTTGAATATTGCCGTGAAATGCGGTGAGTTAATGAGTTACGTACGAGACGAGCTGGAAAGCGACGTGCCTTTGAAATTCCGTTGGCCTTGTAATGAGTTAAATGTCTATATATGTATATACCAAGGGGCAAATATAAATCACTAAAAAATTATTTAAGTGAGGCAGTGAGATGTTTGAGAGTGCAGTAATTTATTAAAATCTGTTTAAATATTGTTATAACCAGCCATATGGAAACTTTAAGCTTCATGGCAGCTATATACTATAGAGATCCGAACTGAGCATTTGTTCGGAGATTTTATCATCTTAGTCAATAATTTATGGCAATTGAGTATGATATCTCGTCAATTAAATCAGTTTTCTATACAAAGACTTGACTTTGATCGGCCATTTGTGGGGCAGCTACATATATGCTTGAAAAATTTCTTGAAAAATGTGGTCAGTAAAAGAAATGTTCCGAACAAGAACTTGATTTCGATCGTTAATATTATTGACTAACTCCTCAAGGTAGGCAATATTGTGATTGAAGGGGTACAACCAGCGTGAAATTTTGAAAAATCTACTTTTCCTTTTTCATATTTCGGTAGTTTATATCTCCAAATATCACATATTAAGAACTYAAAATGGTGCTTTAAATAGTTTTTGAGTTGCAGCTATTTAAAGGCAAGCCGTTCAGTTCAGCCAGCTTCAATAGATCATTTCTGAAGGTGTTTTGTACAGCAGTTTTCGAATTTGCTGCAGTGAAAACTTAAAGAAAAATGATCCGTTCATCATGAACATTTTTTTCTGCCTATTTTGCATATAATTTTACAAAAAAATGGTAGGTGATTGTATTTGTTATTTTTAGGTTTCTTCAGCTAGAAAGCTAGAATCACTGCTTTAGTGCGAAAACTTTTTTTAGAGCAGTCGGAAATCTCATATTCGAAAAAATATTAAATTTTTGTTTTAAAAATTCCAAAAAAAAAATGGAGTTACTTTAGGCTATAATACTAGAAGTGCCCCGCAAAAACTAAGCATTGTCTTCATTTAGGTACAGTATACAAAAATATTGAGTGGAATGGAAAACTGCAACGACTTATTATTTGTGATATCATCCTAAAGGTAGGCAATGTTTTCAGTTAAAAGCTTAGTATGGCCTACATTCAGGGGCAGTATCCAAAAATATCATAATATCAGTCAAAATGCAGGATATATTTTAATTTGAATGTTAAATTAGTTTATTAAAAAAAAATATCGAGTTATCATTTGTGATGTTTTCCATAATGTGAGCAATATTTTGTTTTTATTGCATATTCAATTGCAAAAAAATCATCACCTTATATTTTCTATTATTAGTGATGTTATCCTAAATGGAAGCAATATTTTGATTTATATTTTAGATATTAACTACATTTAGGCGCAGTATGCAACATTCAGTTTAATGGAAAAAAGTATCAACTTTATTTGTGATGTTATCTTAAATATAGGTAATATTTTGATTTAAATTTTAAATGTTGACTACAGTTAGGCGCAGTATGAAAACGTATTCAGTTTATTGAAATTAATCGACTTATTATTTGTTATCGTAAATGTAGGTTTAAGAACTTGGTTTGCCTGCATTCAGGCGCAATATACAAAAATATCGAATTTGTTGAAAAGATGTATTGGCCTATTAGAAATTCTGGTAAAAATTGTTTTCTAATAATAATAAAAAGAAATTTTTCTTTTAGACACAACGAAACGATAGTACACCTGTCACCTTAGTACAAACCAGCAACAAAMAGCAGTGTCAACGTTCCTATTGCTGAAGATGTCTTGTATGTCTATTGTGTGCTTAAAATAGCAAGAATTAAGCAAAAGCAAACCACTTTGAACAAATCAATACAAAATATTAACACAGGAAGGAGAAAAAAAAAACCCGGCGTCGGATTGAAATGAAAAAAGGCAAAATTTGCTTGCAAACAACAAACGAAAGCGTAATAAACAACTAAAAATATTTAAATTATTTGCTCGTAATTGAACTTTCTTTTCGCTTATCAGCTATAGAACGCCAGCGAGTCAAATACAAATAGCGTGCTAAAAATAAATAATAAAGGCAAACGAAAAACGAAAACATATACAAAAAAGAATAAAACAAAATAAAAAAATTAAAAAAGTAAACAAAATTAAGAAATAATACAAAAAAATAATAATAATAATTAAAATTCAAAAAATAAAAGCACATACGTAAAATTGGAAAATAAAATATAAGTAAAATAAATAAACGCAACTAAAGAGTAAAAACAGGGAAACTACTATATAAAAAAGTAAAAATAAAATGATTGGCAGGAACAAAATAATGCACACATGTCGCACCACACATCGTTACATACATATATAGGTATGTATAATCTATAGTATACATARGCATGTTGTTTTTGTTATAGCTTGGTATTCGTTTGCACGTACATAAATATAACAAATATATCTGTAAATACCGTTTTTTTTCTTTTTCCTTTTTTCTTTCATAGACTGGCGGTTGTTATTGTTATTGACGTTTATTTACCGCCATTTGATAAGAAGTTGAAAGCATTTCGCATTGCAGGCGCATAGATAACAGGCACATGGGTGTGTGTGTGAATGTATATAGCACAAGCACACACCGGCTGGCTGACTGGAGGACTGACTAGCTGACGGTGAGGCTAGCTGATTAGCTGGCGAAGCGGCGCGCAGGCAGACAAACTGGCTCGGCAATGGCACTATAAAATAWTGCATAAAGATAATTACATAGCTATATCTACATATATATATACACATATATTTGTAGGTGTATACATGCCATCGTGTGCTTGCAAATATAACTCTGTCTTTGGTCATCAAGCAAACGTATGCAATAAAAGTGATAGATGAGCTGGCCAAATGTACATATATACAGTATGCCAATGCAACAAAGAAAAAAAATTACAACGGTTGTCTAGCGAAATTATTCGATTGATAATTGGCTGAGGTGTGCATACAACCATATGTGCTTATATACATACATACATATGTATATTCCGTGCATGTATTTATGCATAGCAGCACACACGAGTGGGTATTAGAAGCCTATCGCAGAACGTAAGGTAGAAACCTACAGCGGCCTGTGCCGCTTGCGTTTGCGAGAGAAAGTTAATATCTTGTTATTGTTGTACATTATTTTTGAACGAATATAAATATAACATTGTTGCTGTTGTGTTGCCTACATTTATTTTTAATGGCGATTATTACAATTTTCTAATGGAAGGTTATGTATTTAGGTTTAGATTGTTATAAAAGCAAAATTTAAAAAAAAGTTAAATAAAATAAAAACGAGAAAAGCATTGACATAGCTTGATGAAACATTGATAGCTTGATTATTAACGATCAGTTTGTATAGCAGCTATATAATATAATATAGTGGTCCGATCACAATAATTCGTTCGGAAATTATACGGTCGTGTAAATAACGACGAAAATAATAAAGWTTTCCATACAAAGACTTGATTTTGAGCGATTAGTTTGTATGGCAGCTATATCCTATAGTGGTCCGATATTTAATATTTAATATTTTTATTTCATTTTATTTTTTAAATTGCTTCTATTTTTTTTTTCAATTTGTTTTTTATTTACTTTTTTTTATTCTATTTAGTCTAGCCCATTCTAATTTAAAAGCAACTAACAAACAGGCTTTGCTGCTACTTATTTTATTTTTGATACTTTTAAATTCATTTATTTTATATTTTTTTAGATTTATTTATTCCATTTTTCCSGGCTCATAAGTGAGGTGTCCGATTTAGTTCACTACAAAAACAAAAGCAAATACAAACTGCGCTTTGTAAACGTTTTAGCTTAAAGTATTGCAGCTAAATGCTTTGAACATTTTTGTTYCTGTTTTCTAAACGCCAGTAAATTACACTATCTAAGTAAGTAAACTAAGAGATCTTTGCCCTACAAGCAAATCATGTCAAACGCGACTAATGCAATTACCGTTAAATGAGTTTCAAAATGTAATTTTGCAAATTATTAAACGCCCGCGACATGAAAGTGCAAAGTGCCAACAAATATGRGCACAAATTCGAAAACAGAAAATAGAAAAAATTAAAAGTATTAAATAGGGATAAAAAGGTTGCGCCAAAGGGCAGTTGAAAATAAAGCAGATTTAATGAAGGGGCAAATGGCAGACTTGCAAACGGAGCAAAGGGCGCAAAAGGTGGAAATTGAGAGCAAATAGTTCAACAAAAAATGTAAAACAATACAGAGACTGATATATGCATAAGTATTGTTATTTGCGGTAAGTCTTAATATTAGGGTGGGTAAAAAAAATGGAAATTTATTATTATAATATTTTATTATACATATGTATATTAGGATGTGTCAAATGAATGAAAAAATTATTTGCTTGATATTTTGAAAAATTAGTTCGAGACGCTTTTTATGATTTTTCGATATGTTTATATATAAATATTAGGGTGGTTCAAATTTCAAGAAAAAATGTTCGYCTGATATTTTGATTATCATTCATAATAATTTAGTTCATTTAGTTATAAAATTCATAAGAAATAAAAAATTTCCCAAAAATAATCAAACTTTAACTGTTAATCGTACAGACCTTTTTTGTAGAGCATTCAATTTTCTGCAAAATCTAAGGAACAAGATATTTTTTCAAGTAGTTGGAAGCGCGATATAAAGTATAAAGTTTTCTATATGATAATAAGAAAAAATAGAAATTTGAAAGTAGGACGACCTTCCCACACAATTAAGAACTCTTTTTTTTTTTTGGAGAGGCTTCCTTAGGGGTATCTAGGAACCTATTTTCCAGAGTACCAAACGAAAAAAAATTTTTTTTTCGAATCACGAATCAAAAAAGCGAAAATTTGTTTTTCTTGAGATTCYGAAAAATTGCTTCTTAGATACTTTTCGTAACTTTTCGATTAAGTGAAGCATTTAGGAGATATCTCCGACAAAAATTCAACGAAAAAATAATGAAAAAATAAAAAAAATATATACGAAAAATATAAAAAGTATGAAAAAAAAACACAAAAGTTTATGAAAAAAGAAGAGACTATTTTTGTAGAGCAAGGAATTTCCTAAGAAACTGTGAGATTTGCATTTCGAAAYTATTATTTTTTCATTGAGTTATAAAATTCTTAAAAGCAAAAAAATAATCCTTAAAATAATAAGACTTCAACCGTTCATATTAATAATA
>NW_017537012.1:269204-287741 GCF_001853355.1 Bactrocera latifrons
ATAAATGAAATTTGATTAAATATTAGGACCATTTTCTAGAGTACTCAATTTCCTAAAAAACCCATTGATCGAAATATTCTTTAGATATTTGACTGATAATACAAAAAAAAAAATATATATAAAACTGAAAGGCGGAGGACACTTCCCTTACAATACCTCCTCATTCTTGGAGGGATTTTCGTAGAGTTGTTTAAGAAAAAATTTTCAGAGCACTAAGCAACAAAAAATATTTGTTTTATTACCCACCTTAATTTATATCCCTGTATAATTACTTAGAAAAGCTGTGCTGTGGTCATATGTCAAAGAAAAGGTCGGCTTTTTCACAAAGTTAAATATTTGTCAGCATTAAATTTGCTCTCCTCCACACCAAGGTAGGTGTTAGAAAAAGCAGCAAAAACAATGTAGCTGATTAKAGAAACACTATCAATGCAGCTTGTAGCGTAGGTGCCAAATGCAACCGTGCGTGYGAAATGCGACTTACCGGCACGCACACGCACAACCTCATCCCGCTGCTTATACTCTATACGCTACATATGTACAYGTTAAGCTTTAAATTTTCCACCCTTARAGATGAACACGTGCCGCGTGGCCGKCGCCAAAAAGCGCAAAGTGTGAACGCATTTTCCACATTCTCACGCAATGTCTGTTGAGCTGGCAAGTTGGCCAAGTGGCAAAGAGCACACGCATGCGAAGGGCGCAAAGCCAGAAGGCTAGTAAGAAAAGTGAAGAATTTGCACGCATACACACGCAGGCGAATGCAACGCGAATCACGTGCAAAATTCTAACTTATTTAGACGTGCTCTGCAGACGCAAACACACACGCACACATWCATGTATATATATCTATATACAGACACACATATTTTTATTAGTATATATGAATGTAGCCGCTTTGCTGCCTTTTTTGCACTTAGTCAGGGCGCAAAGTCTTTGCCACTACGAGACGTATGTGTCATRTGCACTGGTTCTGTTGTTGTTGTTTTGGTCTAGGGTCTTTAGGCGAATGCGTGAATAATTCAGTTAAAATGCGCAAAAATGCTACTATTTGTATAAGCGGCTTATGATGACAACGAACGAGCAAAAGGTATAGCACACATATGGGTATACGGTTAAGCTGTGGAAGCGGGGAAACGGGTATGACAAGCAGTGCCGCGAGTCTCGTATATAATGCTTGGTGAAAGCGGTGAATAAGTAAGGCAAGTATTCTGACTCAAATAAGYTGACTCATAAATTGTATGCAGATTTGTTTTAAGATATTCAATTATATGAACTTCTGAGCTTCATGGAATGGGAAAACATCATTAAAGCTTTTTAGAAGCACATGCTAAAAATTTGAAACTAAACCAAATCTCAGTAAACATTTTAAACCATACCTTTCCGCTGATTAATCTGAAATTTCTTCAAATAAACGAAAACTTAAATTAAATTATGAAASCTTAAATTAATTTATGAAAGCTTTACATTATATTATGAAAGCTTTTTATTTTACACAAAATTATCTCGCTTTCGAAAGCTCTAATTTTGGCAAATAGGCCTTATTGAAATAAAAAACACAATTAAAGCTTTATAAAAGCTCACTGTATAAAATTATAATGAAGGTAATACTCAGTTAATACTTTACAGCATAGCATTCTATGCATTAATATAAAAGTTTATAAAATGACTGAAAGCTCTAATGACTGATTCTAAGTTTGGAWTGAAATATCGATCAGCAAGTTCATATGTGAATGCTATGGCATTTTTCGTTTTTAACTTTTTCAAAAAAAAATTTTATAAAATTTATGCCGGTGTAAAAATTTTTGAATGAAAGCTTGGTCATCAAAATTCATATTATGATATTTTTATTATTTTTTTCATTAAAAAAAATTGTATAGTTGGGGTTTATGTCGTGCTAGAAGCTTTGTATTGTGGCTTAAAAGCTTAACTTTTTATGCTCATGTTGTGGTTTTCATAACAAAATGCAGCACCTTGCTGAATTATTCACTTTGTATTGAAACAATAAATGGAATAAAGAACATATTTCAAAAGCTTTAACCTTCAAAAACCTTATTGGAAAATTTTTTCMACTGAAAGTTTCACAAGAATTGAAACTTGCGATATTTGTGTAACAACTTMAAAGAAGGGCTTACTAAAAGAGTAGTCGACGTAGAAACTATAAAAGAATCAAATAATTTTGCATTAAAATCTTAAGAATGCAAGTCTCAAGTATGCGAAACCAGCCAAAAAGATGCTATATGCATTGAGAGGATGCCTCATGTGGGCGAGCGTGCTTACTTCCTATGCTTTTTTTGGCGGTAACGACAAAATTTTAGGACACATATGACTGTTCTTAAACACCATCGTTCTCTTTGTCTCCAAATATTTCATTTTAATGTAAATCAAGCCAAACGCAGCTAAAGGATAAGCGCATACTTGCACTGCGCTGTCGATTTTTGTTTTTGTTTGTTGCTTTTGGTTGTAATCAAAAAAATATTGCATTAAAACGCTTATAGTGCAAGCCTTGTGGTACATAAAAATAACAAAGTGAGGGTGCCAAGCAGCTTCCCTCCACCCAAAGCTTTTGAGCGCTTCAYTTTAGTATTTATTTGGAGCCAGCGGAACGCACAGTTTTCGCCATTTTATTTCCTTCGTGTTATAGTAATATTATTCTTAAGAATTTTGCATTTTTTTTGACTACGCGGCAAGTTTTTATTGTTGCTGTTTGGCTGTTGCTGCTGCTACCTACACGCTGGCAACTCCACTTGCTTGCTGTATGTTTGTTATTCCTGCCTGTTGTTGCTGTTGTTATGCAGTTGTTACACTTACTACACGACATAATGCACTTATGTAGAACCTGTGTGCGGTTTATGCTGCTGCTGTGTATGTGTGTTTCCTATGCATTTGTGTTTCCTATGCATGTGTGTATCGGTGCCTTTATGCTTGCATGGGACTGCGTCTTCACGAATTTGGTATTTTTGTTATTCCATCATTTGTTTTTAAATATCGCCCCGCAGGAAGGAACACGAGCAAAAATCAACGAAACCAGCGTCTATCCTCTGTCAAGTCACGGYACGTTTTTTCCTGCTGCACTTCAGTTCCTGGGCGCTGCCAAGCTTGCTCCACAATAGCTACTGGTTCAATGCTTTTTATCTCACTTATGTTGTTATTGTTTTCGTTTTTATAGCGCTTGTACTGTGGATGTTATTATGTTTTGCATTTTTTTCATGTTTTTCGCTTTTCTGTCATCTCATTTTTATTTATATTGTGCTCTGTTATTATATTTTGATTTTTTTGTTGTGTGCTTGTTATTTTTCCCTCAACAATGCAATACTTTTAATGCCTGCATACACACGATGTGCATACATAGTTTTGTTTTACAGGCATGACATTAGGGTKGGCCAAAATAAATCGTTTTTTTAATTTTTATTTTTTCTTTTTGTATTGAAGAAAATAGGTTCTTAGACAGCTATAGCTCCAAGTATGAGTTCTTAAATGTGTTTTGAAGGTCCTCCGTCTTATATGTACGTTTTTTTGTACCTTGGGGTAGTATTGGATGGTAGACTGCTGTGGAAGCACTATGTGGAAGAAGTGAGAAAGGCTAGAGTGCTTAATTTTAGATTACCGAGCGCTTTTTTTCACCCACCCTAATATGCATACATGCCGTTTCATATTTGGTATTCTGCAGCGCAAGTCACGTAGAAATCTCATACAATGCATCCACTTAGGTCAAGTGCTATGCACAGTGTTTTTAGAGTAGATACATATACATWTGTATGTATAAAAWGTAATATTGAAGTACAYATTTGTTTATGTCARTAGTTTGCSTTAATATAAACTATATCTGTGCCACTGAAGCTTAGTTGGCAAGCGATTTTGAATTTTTTCGGCTTCTCAAAGCAAGCTTAGAGTCAGTTTTAAGTATCTCATATCATTCTAATAGGGATTTCACATGTAGTGTTTAGWACACCGGTCCGTTGCGGTAGCTAAACACCTTTAATAGATCAAAGACCCTTAAAAATCGACAAAACGTCAAAAAACTGCCTATCACAAAGTTAATSAGAGAACTAATGTTCGTTTCGGCTATGTCTTCTGGTTCGCCGAAGGTAAAATTACAGAGATGTTTCAGTCGCAGTCTTGCAAAGGCTGGATAATGGAGGATATAGTGCTTGGATGTTTAAACCTCAACTTCTTCCATACAACTTTGATAACTAGGGTCTGACAAGATTTTTAGATTTATCGCATGAATTCATACTGTACAGTGTCCAGTAARAACMGCCACTATTGCGGCAAGGTGCACTTTGCTAAGGAAAAAGTAGTTCAGCTGATCCCGCGCGTTCTACTCTTGACCAGARAGATTTTCCACTCGTACAAGTGCTGGCCGTTGATCAGCGCCTACTAAACGCACGCGAGATCCATTGGTGCAGTGTTAGAACGCCAGGCGGCAATGGAGAAATAGTTATACCTAACGGGTATTATGACGACCAAAATACGGCTCTCAAGACACCATAATATAGTATGGTTAACTAAAGCCATCTCTTCCAAAGACCTTTAACGGTACTTCTTCTTTTCCTATAATATAACGGGATCCACGAAGATTTACTATTTTCAATGTCCTGTTTTCCTGATCACGCGTGTTTTTTACAGATCACGCGTGAGTCGTGTTACGTTGTYTCTCTTCCTTTCAAGAAGATCCGACTTTTTCGAGYCAACATTTGTTCAGTGGTGAGACTCATTTCTGGCGTAATGAGTATGTAAACAAGCAAWATTGCAGCATTAGGGATGAAGAGCAGCCTGRAGAGATTCAAGAGTTCCCAYTTCATTCAGMAATATCACGCTTTGGTGGTGTTTGTAGSCCGTAATCATTGGTMCTTCAATGGCGATAACCGACTATTTGATGTCTKAAATTGAAGCTGATGRTATCGCCGACATTTGCTTTTAATAAGATGGCGTCACTTCCCACACATCGAATCAATCAAKTGATTTATWGARACCAATTGATTGGGGATATGTAAASTTAATRCGGACAATCCCGCTTCGATTTAGGTCTTGGAGCAAAACATCAGGCGTGTCATCCGCGAGTTACTAGTCGAAATGCTCGAAAGAGTAATCGAAATTGGGCTCATCGGTGTGGACGAAGCCACGGTCAAGAGTTAAAAGAAACAATCTTTAAAAAAATATTTGCCAAATAATTTTTTTTCGAAGGAGGGAACCTGAAAATGTATCACCTGTATAAAAAACGAGCTATGGACAATTTGAAATTTCTTCAGCAATTCAAAATTAGCAATAACTGTAACTGAAGTACAGTCTGAAGTTGTCAACTCACGATGCCACCAAAAATTGCAAAAAAAATTATTTTAYGTGTTGCAAATTTAAGCTTTCAATAAAAATAATAACCGAAAACTGTTTTAATGACGGTTGTATAGTTTTTATAACTTGCCATACTTAAATGTGCTGCAATATGTGATCTGCTCCCATTCAAAAGGGATTTTTACAAAATTTTCAGCTACGGATAATGAGCGACAGGGGGCTCGAAGCAGATTATACACAGCACACAGTGTGAGTTTGTAAGGCAAAATGTTGAATAAACAAGGGCTTAAATTAAAAGTAAAGTATGTAAATAAAAATATGGCCGAGTGGAACCTCAACAGCGGAGGGGGGTGCTTTAGCCAACGGCAGTTGGCGCTTAGAGAATTCAACTTACTACACTTTTTATGCAACACGAAGCAACTGACACACCGAAATGTGGCAAAACCAACAGTTCGCTTGCGAGTTAGTGAGCGCGAATCCCGCTTGCAGCGCAGAGTGACAGCGCTTGTTGTGCGAGTAGTTTCGAGCGGATGGGGGGGGGCGCTTTTGTTTGCATTGAAGCCTATAATGGGTGCGCGCATATTTAAACGTTAACGACTTAAGTTTCAAGCGGGCGCAACTGTCAGATTTGAATGTGGGCGCGCACTACCGCCACATACTCAAGCGCTTAAAGGCAAAAATACAACACTAAATACGCGCATATGTGTGCGTTTGTGTGTGTTTTGAGCATTTTCTTGTTTTGTGCGATTCCGCAATTCTGACTTGGGGTAACTTTTCAAACGTATGTTGACATATGGGCACATTTCCACGCCCACACATAACAAATTTTCGGTTTTTTTCTATGCTCAGCTTGTTTGCTGGCGTTTTTTGCATGAATATACTGCGCTTGTTGGTATGTGGGTGCTGCCCTTTGCATAAATCTCTGTGCGTGTGTGTGTGAGTCTGTTGAGAGATGGTACTTTGTTGCTTTTTGTGGCTTTTTAGCATACATAAATTTAGCGCTAGCGCCCAAACCAAAATATTTGTTAGTACAAYGAGGTTGGGAAGCCATGTAAATACATTTGTATACAAACACGCATACCTATATATGTATGTGTCATGTATGTGATAAAGTTGTCAAAAGTTGATTTTTTTTTAGCAGTTTTGCTTTTGGTACGAGTAAGTAAGATTAATGTTGCCAGCAAGGACAATGGCTGAAAGGTGCGGTAATAACAGAGATATCAGCAATGTAAATATTGCAAAAATGTGTATTCTGACGGTATTTGCATGAGTTGCTGGAGAGATGCTGATACACATCTAGATGTGTAGAAGAGACAGATGTAAATATTGCAAAAATGTGTATTCTGACGGTATTTGCATGAGTTGCTGGAGAGATGCTGTTAAAAGACCTACATTTGAAGAAAATTGTAGTTTTATAACAAAGTGCTTTTTTGAGTTTAGATTTTTTTTTCTCCCCAAGAAGATGATCATTTGTCGTAAAATGAAGTATTTGTAAAGAAAAATTTTTTATTTCACAAGATTCGTGTATGAAACACTTTTTTATTTGAGAAGATACTTTCAAGCAATTTGAAGTAGTTTTTTCTCAAAGTCAGTGCTACAATCTCAATAAAAATTCTTTATATCGGACCATTATAGCATATAGCTGTCATACAAGCTGAAAGTTCAAATTCAAGCTCTCATATGCAAAACTTTTGTATTTTACAAGATATCTTCCAGAAATTTGTCATAAATTATTGGTTAAGTCAGTGCTCTAATCTCCGGAGAAATTTTTCAAATCAGACTACTATAGCTATAGCTGCCATACAAGTTGAACGATAAAAATCACTCTCTCGTATAGAAAGCTTACTCATTTGTGAACTTTTTTTATTTCTGAAAAAAAAATCACCAATTAATTTGAGCAATTAAACAATTTAAGCAACGCAAACATTTCAATAAGCACACATGTATACACACAAACATATTTGTATGTTCAAAAAAAAAAATGCGCTCCTATATTCCAAGGCAAGTGTATCTAACTGTGGACTAAACTTTCCCGTATAAACGTATGTACATATGTATCTTAAAAAATATGTATGTTTGCAATCAACGAGTGCAATGACAGTTAACACACACACACATACACACGTGCTTATAAAAGTGCTATAAATACACACACACCCATGTAGTACATGGGCACCAGCATTCATATCGCCTTTTAAATCCATTTGGCGCCTACACAGTGTGGCGCTTGTTGACAACAGCACACCAAGGCCAACGCACTCGTTGAACCTAAACTCGCTGATTGCGATGGAGGCGCGTATAGAAAACCAACAAAATGACTATCACAAGACAAAGAAAAAAAAAAACGCAGCAACCAGTCTGAAAACAAAACTGTTGTGCGTTCGGTCGACTGCTGCCGCCGATGATGCGGCAAGCGCGACGCGCAGCGACGAGGGCGGTGATGTAGTGAAAGGGTGCTGTCGATTCATGCTACACACACTCGCTTTTTTGTTTGGCTGCTTGGCGCTTGGTGGCAGCTGCAAAAATCTATATCTATCAAGTATTTATTATATGCGAATTGTTGTGCGTTTTTGTTGCAAATATTTTGCTTCGTTAATGGTTTGTTGTTAGACCTGAGAGTGGGTGTGTGTAACAGTCGTGTTGTGTTGTGCTGTRTTGCGTCTATCGTGTTTCATCTCTGCCGCCACCTGGTCGCCGGCAACGGTTGTTGCAGTTATTGTAACACGCGCACACACAAATAAGAGTAACAAAGTCATACTTTCGCCTAGACGCAAAGGCCGGGTGTTGGTACTGCCATTTTATTTTTATTTTTTGACTTTTTTACTAAAAAGTGTTTGGACTTGTTTTTGCTGTAGTTGTTTGGTGAAGTAGCAAATTTGGCGGCTAAAATGCGTTGTGTACCAATATGTTGGTTGAGAAATAGTAATATGAGTGATAGTTATGCGTTTATGAGCTATAAGTAGTAGTGTAGTGTATTAGTTTCTTTATTGAGTATACCATTCCAAAGTCCGATCTGACTAAATATACCCCGAATATACCTGAAGCTTGCCTGAAAGTTTGTAGCAGCCACAAGGAAAAGTCGGAGACTGCACAAATTCTTCTTATACCCGAAATAGTCCTTCAGTTTCTGAGATATCGCCCCGAAATTTTGCACACGTCCTTTCCTCATCAAGAAACCACTCGTAGTCATAATCAAGTCCTTGTAAGTAAAACTTTTTTATTTTACAAGATATCCACACAAAATTTGCCAACAATTTTTAGACATGGAAGCGCTACAGTCTCCGTAAATTTTGTTCAGATCGAACTGATATAGCGATTAGCTTTCGTACAAACTGAACGATCAAAATTTAGTGCTTGATGACAAACTCTTTTATTTTAAAAGATATCTTCACGAAATCTGGCACGGATTATTATCCAACACAATGATACAATCTCCGAATAAAAGGTTCAGATCAGATAACAATAGCGTATATCTGCCATACAAGCTGGCGGATCAAAAATGGAAAACTATTTATTTGATGAGATATCTTCATAGAATTTTGCACAGATGATTGTGTAAGCCTAGGCTGTAACACCAAAGGCAATTGTTCAGATCGGTTAACTATAGCATGTATCTGCCCCACAAACCGACCGGTCAAACTCATGACTTTGTATGAAAAACTTTATTATATTACAAGATATCTTCACGAAATTCGTTGCAGTTTATCAGGAAAGGCGCCGCTACAATTTCCAAAAAAGGTATTCAGATCGGATAACTATAGCTTATAGCTGCCCTACAAACTGAACGAATAAAATCAAGAAAGTTATCGTTTTGTGTCTTTTGGTGCTTTAAAAAATGCACCCGTTTAGGGTATTATAGCGTCGGTCTAGGGGAAGTTAACGTGGTTGTTGTTTCATTCGTCATTTTTGCATCAAAAGCCCATTAGTAGAGTACATAAATACTTGAACACAGACATAAATACAAGCAAGTGGTGCAAAGCACTGCTTATGAGTGGTTTGAAAATTGTATGTGATCCGAAAATGAAGGCAATATTTAAAAAAAAAATTTTTTTTTAATTTAAAAATTGTCATAAAAATTTTAAAGAAACTTTAAAAAATAATATTAAAAAATTAAATCTTAAGAGACCAAAAGCAAAGAAAATACCTAAAATACAAATTTCTCAACCGACGCAGACCAAAATACAAGAAAGTGGTACAAAGGACTGTCTATGAGTGGTTCGGAAATTGTGAGAAATATCCGAAAGTAAAAAAATCATTGAAAAAATTTTACTAAAAAAGTCTTTAACGTTACAAAAACTAAAAAAAAAATCATTAGGAATATTATTAAATCTAAAAATAAAGAAAATGTCTAAAAAAAATTCTCATCCGCCGCTTTCTACTACAAAACCTTCACTCAGTTTTGAGTCTTTGATCTTTTTACAAAAGAGCATATTCTAATAGAAGTGATAATGACTGTATTTTTGTACTTTAGAATTTTGTAAACGTACAGCAACCTTTGGGACAAAGCGATGAGAACAGAACTAGTGAGATAAGTTACACACTGGGTAGCATACAAGGTATAAGGGAGATGAGTTGCAAACTGTGTAGCATATGGGGTATAAAAAAGTGTKTAATGAAAATAATGTCTAGTTGAATGCGCGTTGAAAGCAGCGGAAATTAAAAATTCAAATGAGAGTTGTCATTAAAGGCATTTCGGTGTGAAAACGGGAATAAGGCAGCTTCAAGCGACAGAAAAGGAAGAAAGGATGTTTATAAAATATAAAGCAGATAGAATGACAGGTTGTTTATAAATTTTGTAAAGCTTCTATGCAAAACTGTATAACAAGTATTGACAGAAATGTAAGCGTGTGTGGTTGGAGAGTTTACGGAAAGAGAAGCTTGCTGGGTTATGGTGATATTAAAAAATGRCTGAAATGTATATTTGAGCGCTAGCGCTTGTCACCTTTTCGATTTGTTTGTTACAACAACGTGGTGTTAATGCTATAATGTGCTGTAATGCCACGCACAACAGGCATTTAGCCGATTTATTTACTTTTAAAATTGCTTGCATATGTAAATGCGGACGCTTGATGTTGAAGAAAAGCAAATTTAAACTGAAATCATTAAAAAATTGTATATATGTATATACTTAAAAATAATAAATTACAAACAAATGAAAGCGCTTGCAATAAATAAAAGGGTTAGCAAGTATATAACGCGTATTTGCGGGCACGCCCCAACGCCTGAAAGTATGCACACCTATACAAATGCACATAAAAAAACTTAATTGTGTGTGTGTGTGCACATAAAAAGTTGTAAATATATACAAAAGCCAACTGCAACATTTATATATGTGCATAAAGTAGTATATACAATGCCTATTAGCTGGTTATGTGCACCCCATGGCGTATGAGTGACCAAATGTACATGCAGCATACATGAGAAGTCCCCGACACACAAGCGCATGTATAAATACACATTTATTTACATAATTCGAAATATGCACCAGTATATGCATTGATTATTTATGCCAGCCTACAACATGTTCGACAATGTTGCAGCGCCGAATTACGCTTTTGGGTTGGGCGCGCTGCAGCAAGGCAAAGGTGGCTGCGTATTTAATATATATATATATATATATATATATAGTATATATATCAGTGCAGGCTCGAAATGTGTGCGTGCGAGACAACAACTGCCAATTTACAAACGGTTGTCGTGGCTACTACGCGCATCCTGCGCCTCACACGCGCCAACTTCCCGCACAGCAGCGGCGGTGGTGACAGCAGCATTGCTTTTCACTTTATCTCGTGTTAGTGCATTTCGCTTTAAATTATTTTATTTTATGCCATTTGTGTTGYTGTGTTCTGTGTTTTGTTTTTATTATATTTATTTCATTTTTAATTCGCACACTCAATACCCAAGCACATCCTGTCGCGCGCAAACACACATATGCCGTCCCACCAACCTCACACCGGCGCAGCTTGCACACGCCAGTCCAAATATTTTCGCGTTCAGGCCGCATAAGCTGGCTACTACAACGCGCATATCCTTGCAGTGTGCGCTGCGTGTGTGTGTGTGCCATGTTCTTTCGTATGCGACTCGTAATAGGCGTYTGCTGCTGATGAGCTGCAATCGTATGCACAAACATACACACGTGTTTAAAAAATACATGCGCGCATATTTAAAGTGGTTGCTGGACAACATTTTGGACGCRCAGGTAGTGGCAGTGATTGGTTGAAGGGGTTAGCCTGGTGTTGGGCGTCGTGCACGCATTTGCTTGTTGTTGCCGTGTTTTCTATTTTTTGCAATTAAATTTTTTTTTTGTCGATGTTGTTGTTGCTGCTGCTGTTTACTGCATGTAATGGCCATGTGTGTAGTAGTCAATAAATAAATGCTGCGTCAACTGTACTTTTGGCGCACGTATGCTTGTATATGTATGTGTATATGCGTGGTCAGTGTTATATATGTATGTAAGCGTATGTAACTTGCGTTGCCTGACAACTGCCGGAATCAAAAGTAGTTACTAATAAAAAGTATATGTGCTTTAAAAACTGTATATGTATTTACAACTGATTAAAAAGTTAAATTCTTCAAAGAATTTGGTATACATTTATGTGAAAGGCAACGCCATAACCTGTTCAAATATTTTCCAGATCGGACCACTTTAGCATACAAACTGAACAACAAAATTGACGTCTCTGTATGGCAAGGAATATAAATCATGACAATGTGTGCATTACTTAGCGTTAGAGARCGATTCCTATATTTACTGGAAATTTTTAGCTTCAGTTTACTCAACGAACTCCTTCTCATGGCTTTTGTCGACTCATCCAACAGTAATTTCGACGCAAGAAAAAGAAACAAGGWGCCAAACAACTATTATCCAGTTCTACCATTTCAAATTTCTSTAATTTCTTAAATGCAATTTTATCATTTTGCTTATGCCCTTGATGTYCACAGCTTTTATTACATTTTTTATATTCTCCGACTATAATACCCTGAATAGATTTTATAGGAAAGGAGAACCTTTAGTTCTCTCAGCGAATTCTTTCTTATGGCCTTCATTGAATTAAAAGAAGTTATTATATTTTCTATATTCGTCTTAGCAAATCAGTTCTTTTAATAGGCGTACCTTCATCATCATACCTTCATCATCAAACTAAAAATAAAATTTTCTTAAATAAAGGCACGAAACTTTATGGAGACGTTAGTTTTTTCTAACACTAAAACCAGAGTGAATTAAAGTACTTCCTACAAATTCTGGAGACTGTCGTATTTAATAAAGTGAATAAATAGCACAYATGAGATAAAAATTACTTACTTACTAATTGACCTGCTAATTGAATTACTAAAATTAAATCCGTATGATTTTTAGTTAGCCCAAACCTTCAAAAGTTTTTTTTTATAAATTTTATAGCTGTTGGATCCTTAATTTCTGAATTATGTCACTTTGATTGAAGGAACCTTTTTACAGCTACAGTGACTGCGGTCCTGTCGAGTATCATGGCAAACATTGCTGGCCCAAGCCAAAGTACGAGAGCTTTGCYAGCCAAAGTTAAGCCCAAAATTAGCCAGTCAATGTGTATGTACGCAGTTCCGATATGGGGGACAGCCCGCCGTCGAAAAACAAAGGCAAAGACAGTGTTCAGGTTATGCGTTCTGAGATGGATTAGATGTAGTAGCCTCTGATTTAAGTAGACTCTGATAAATGACGACGAGTGCAAAAAAAGAGAGAAAAGCAAGTCTCGATGAGTGGCAAAAGTAATAGGATGCGTCAAATAAAGGAAGATGAACATATAGATTAATTAAGCATGTATCGGTCTGGATTGACAGATAACATGGTGAGACTTCTGCTAATTAGCGCAGCTCTTATCGGGTCATGGCTATTTCAGGGAATACCTGCATAAATTTGGCCAATGTTCCTTTTGCGGACATACCGCAGAAAACGCAGAGCACATCTTTTGCTTCTGCTCGAGGTATGTAGTGGGAAACCACCATAGAGGAACAAACGAAACGATGACGCCCGATTATATAGTGAATCACATGCTGCGACCACAGCTGTGCTAAAATGAAAGAGTGGGCCACAATATCGCTCCAAGATATAAGAATGAAAGAAAGGCAGTGTAGAACCATGAATAACTCTGGTGGTAAGATGTGAAGAGGCATTTATCTCCAGCTTGTTTTTGTGAAGTTGTACAGCAGCCGGAGTTAAGTGTTTAGTACGTAGGCATACTGTTCCGGAAGTCCAGTTTGTATTATAATTTAATACTGTGTGGGCGTGGTCTCGAAAGAGGTGTACTCCAGCGGACAATATGAATCGTGCATGCTAATTTCTACCTGGTAGTATTTTTGAAAGATTCCCACTTCGGGAACAAAAAAATTTAAATATTTGATTTTTTCTGAAGTTAGTTGGCTTACTGTGGTTAATTTTCTTAGAAAAAAAATACCCGACTACATATAAGGTCTACATCAAGTAAAATGTTTTCTGTCCAAGTAAAAAAGAAAAAAATTCTTAGACATTTTTGTGTTTTCTGCTCTCTTGACTCAGTATTGTTATAATAAGCTTGAGAGGAGATTTTGAAATTTTTCTCAATATCTGGTTAGCAGTCATCAGTCAATTAAGGTCAAGTTAATCAAGAATCCTGCTTTCGGTAAGGAACCTTTTTTAACCATAGCTTAACTGACAGATGGCTTCTAGCCAGACATTGAGCAGCATGCCTTTATTATTCAGCAAATAGCGCGCTGTAATGGGTCAGCTCATGCTGCACGAACGAACCGTCGGCTATCTGTGCAAAAGAGTATCGATCACATAAAAACAAAAACGTAGCGTAGAGTCACGGGCAAGGTAATTTATTACATTATTTAATATTTTCATGTATTAATATATATTTTTATATAAATTTGGCCACAATGACGAAACACAATGTTCCTTTTGCGGACATACCGCAGAGCACATTTTTTTTATATTAATATAAATTTTTATATATTAATAAATGTTTTCATATATTAATTTGTTTCGAATGTTTCGAAATTATATCTAAATTTGTGCAACTTACCAGTTTTGTTTACTTCTTAAATCCGTTCGAAAAGTTGCCGCAATTTGTAGCTTTAATTTTCTGGATTTTCTCAGTTTTAGACTTTTGAAATAGTAATTTTTTCGCGCACAATTCTATATGAAAAACTCGACTACTACTTATTTATGTTTGCTTGCCGCTATTATTATTTGGCATAATTATAGTTCATGAAGTATTATTATTTTTTTATTTCGTTAATAGTTTACGCATACAAATGGAATACTTATTTTTGTTTTGTTCCGAAACTTTTTTTTGTGTTTTTTATTTTATTTTGTGCCACAATACATTAATAAAATTTATGTATATTTTAATAATTTTTTTTTTTGTGGGTGAGTGTGTATGTATTTATGCAATTTTTATTTGGTTTTCGCACAGAGAATCCATGACTTTTAACTAACGCTAAAAATTTGTGTCCAAAATTTGTTTGCAAAAAGTTTTGTTTTTTCTTTTTTTGTATACAAGACTTTTTAGTTTTCTATAAATTTTGCTTTCAAGCAATATTTTTCGGTATAATACTGGCAACTGTGTTGTTTGTTGCACTAATTGCGTTTAATTTCACTTTTTCACGCAGCTGTGCTTAAGCACTTGCACTTTTAAACGCTGGCAACCGGTCCTTAAAAGCTTTTTAAAAAACGCTTTTGACCGCGCTAAACTATACGCTTTCGAAATAGTGTTTTATGTGTGCTGAATAGCGCCGTGCAAACTTTCGAAACGGTTTTTGTTTAAAAAAAAAATGTTTTTTCCGAGCGTTTACGACGCAAATTTCGAAAAATTGTTGTTTCTTTTGTTCTCACTATATACACCGCTATCAAAGCGCACACTTTTCACGCTGGTTTTCAACACTTGGAAGAAATATATTTTTTTTATTTATTTTGGCCAACACTATTCGCTTGTTATTCCCTTTTGGGCAATTTTTGCATACAAACTTTTTGCTTTCAAGCTTTTTTGTTCTTTATTTATGCTTTTAGCTCTTAAATTTTTGTTGTTCTTCACATATGTTTGTTGTTGTTTTTGGCTTTTTTGACACTCGTGTTCAGAACAGTTCAGAACAAAATTTTAAACACGAAAAATTACCGAACTAAAAGTTTTTCATTAAAATGTTCAAATTTCTTACAATTTGCGTCCAGAATTGAAATTTTGTTTAAAAATTTAACAAATTTTGGCTATTTCGATTTGCTATTTTTTTCCTGTTTATTTTATTTTTTGTTTGATTTGCTGGTTAACCGGTTTGTTTGTTGCTGCTGTTGTAGTTTTTTGTTTTTTTTTCACTGTTTTTCTTACTGTTGTTGTTTGATTTGTTTTATTAATTGTTGCCGTTAATTCGTTTTATTGTTGCAAATTTTGATACTATTTTTTTTTTTTGTTTGCTTGTTTTAGTTTTGGGTTCGCTTGTATTGTATGCTATTTCACGGGTTTTTAACGGTATCTGCGCTGTATTATTATTTATGTGTTTTGTTTAGAAATTCTGCTTTATTTGGTGTAATTGTTAATTATTAAATATTTGTATTTGTTGTTGTTTTATTGCATTTACTTTGTTCGTTACTATTCACTATTGCGGTTTTTTCGGTTGTTGTTGTTGTTGTTGCTGTTACTGTTGCTATTGTTGTTGTTACTATTACTGTTATTGTTGTTGCTGTTGCTCTTGTTGTTTTACTGCTTAAATTTTGTTATTGTTGCTTTTTGCCAAATGATTTCTACGTTGTTTTTATTTCTGTTGCTGCTGCTTGCTTTTTCGTTGGTTACTATGTTATTGTTGTTGTTGTGTTTTTTTGGRGGGGAGTTRGTTTGGTTTATTGCTTAGTTGCGGATTTATTTATTTATGAAGTTTTATTAGTTGTTTGCTGGTTAAGTTTGTATATTATATTTATTTCTGTTGTTGTTGTAGGTTGTTTGTTGTTGCTTTTATTATTGTTACTGTTATTATTTTATTGCTGCTGTAGTTGTAGTTGTAGTTGCGTTTTGTTATCCTTGTTATTGGTTGTTGCGATTGTAGCTGTAGTTGGTTTTTAGTTGTTGTTGTAGTTGTGTTGTGTGTTTTGTTAGTTTATATGTTTTGTTTTTTTATTATAATTGTTATTATTTTGTTTTTTTAGTTTTATTTATTTTGGGGTTGTTGTGGTTGCAGTTGTTGTTGTTGTAGTTGTTGTAGTTGTAATCCAAATTTTGTTGTAAATTTTGTTTGTTAAATTTTGAGAAACTAACAGAAAATCACTTTTTTGTTGTATTTGTAACTGAATGTAATGAAACTGAGCGTTCTTTTTATTTGAAAACTTTGTAATTTTTTGATTTACCGTTGYTTTTTTCTTTTTTTTGGTTTTCTCTCTCGTTAGTTTGAACGCATTTATAAGAAACCAAAGCAAACTAAAATTAACTTAAATTATTATATTTACAAATTATTTAGTTAATTAATTAAGTTAATACAAAAACAAAACGATTGCACATAAGTTCCTTTTTGTTGTTGTTTTCGCGATTTGTTGTTTTCTTTTTTAATTTGTTTTTTGTTGTGTTTTTTTTTTCTTTTTTTGGTTTAGGTATTCCTTTTTTGTTGTTTGTCCTAGAGTTGTCTTGCCATATGTTTGGTTTCCTTGACTTTGATTGGGAGTTGTTTTTGTTTTTGTTCGTCCTCAGATTCAACAAAACAATATTTAATAAGAATCAACAACGTTTCAACGTAATTATTAAAAAGGTTCCAAACAGTCAAAAAGCACCTGTAATTGTCGCGTGGGAGAAATAGAAGAAAATATAAGAGCGATTAGTTTATTGTAAGGTGATATAGCTGAATTATAACTGGTTATAAATGAAGATACTAAATAAAGTTCCTTAAGGCTTGTTACTGTTTTTAAGACAGCTTACGCCATAAAGTGTAAACAATGTAGAAGAAGCTTTACACAAATTCTTGATTACACAATTTTTTTAAGGCTCAGAACCGAGATATTACCGAGAGGAATCGTTTCTCAAAACACTACAGAATGTTCATAAAAAAGGATTACTGAAATTGTTCGAGAGCAATATTACGTTTAATTCGAAAGTTTAACCCCCTTTACTGCCTATAAATCGTTGGTCTATAGAAACTATATATTCTATTACAATTATCATTATAGTTTACTAAGCGCCRTTTTCGCAATGTTTGGTTAGCAGCCAACAGCCAATTAAGTGCTGATTAACTTAACCAATAATCCTTACTTCGGTAAGCAAACAAGAATTTCTTCGTAAAACTTCCTCTAATTGCCGACACAGCAATTGATAGTAATTGCTTATRAATCATGCTAAGAATTTTAAACGTAATAAACAACAAAATAATTGTAAACTGTAAGCAAAAATAAAACTCTGCAAWAAAACGCATTTTTATAGTGCTTTGCACTGCGGCGTCGTAAACCAMGTAAACCACGTGAAAAGGTGTTTCATAGCCGAAATGCACAAATAACAAGAGTTCGTTATGTTTTCCACGAAAACGTAGCGCACTACAACAAAAACCGCAAAAGCAAATACAAAATATCAAAATACTAAAGAAAACATTTCKATTCGACGGAAAAGGGAAGCGGAAAACGGAAAACGAATAAAAGCCGCGACGACGATTGAACGCGTTGAGGAARGCAACAACACACAATAAATTCAGCGAAATTGTGCGAGGTGGCGCGATGTCGGCATCTGTGCTTAGTGGGCCACAATTGATTTAGTGCTAGGCGGGTGTTGTATGGCATCTGGGGGGAGCGTAGTGTGCCCATGAGGGGTATGTCGCTGTGCTGACTGCMGGTAGTAGGCACTTGGTGCCTACACGGTTGTTGTTGGCTTAGAGCGATTAGGTGGCATGTGAAATGTGAATGAATGCGCGCTCGATTGCCGAACAAATGAATGGGTAACGAGAAAAGAGCAAATACAATTTCAAGTTCAAAATGCTGCRTTATTGGCGGCGCGACTTTAGCGACGCTGTGGGAGTACAGGATGTGTTAGAAGGGGTTGAAAAATGCAAATGGAAATAGATTTAGAAATGGAACAACAATAAAGAGAAAAACACATTACGCATCCAGGTGAGTGTAGTGGTAAAGGAATGGAAAGGAGATTGCGACTAAGTTTTTGTTTAGTGCCAGGCTCTTTGGGTAAGTAACGGTAGCAAGGAATTTAAATTCTTTAGATACTAATGGAGAAATGTAGCTATTATTTATGATCAATATATGTATATATAGGGATTATAGAT
>NW_017537012.1:288468-289943 GCF_001853355.1 Bactrocera latifrons
AAAAAATAGTAATAATAATTGGGAAAATCCTTTTTCGAAAATAGTATAAATTTTTTTTTTTTAGTAATTTTTTTTGAAAATAATTTTCTATTGCTTCAAATTTTCACACAAAAATTCATGATTTCAAATTAGAATTATTAAAAAAAAAAAAAATTTTTTTTTATATTTATAAAAAAACTAACCCGAACAGAGAAAAACTTTCAAAAAAATCAACATAACAAAAAAAAATTAACATCCTGTTACTTAAATTATCTAACTAAAACCTTAAATTTGAAAATATGTCATACATTTATCTCTGAAAAACATAAAAATCATTTCCGCCCCACATATGYATGGTATGTACAATGAAATTTCTAACGAATTCGCACGCATACAAAACCAGCAAGAGAAAAACTACGTAGCCAGTAAATACATAATATACTCAGCTGCAACTAAACGTGGCATCCACTGATTTATTAGCATCTTTCATTCTATGCATCTTCTAAACACTGCACTGTGCAACACACACGCACACACGCATACACACGCACGCATATGGTTTTCATTTTCTAAGCTTTCGCCTTCAGTTTTCGCGTCTTTTTGCCAAAAATCAACGTTTTCCGAAACGTAAACTACCGTTCATTCACAGCCAGACAGCGCACACACTCACRCACACWTGYACACTCTGAGTTTTGCATATTCCATGCATTTTCCAACTGAAAATAGAAAATAGAAACAAAGGAGTGTGCGTTCTAAGCTCTAATCACGCGCGATTCACCCATACACCGGCACCTACAGCCATCACCACCACCAACAGCGCCACCGCAACAAAAGTGCGGCTTTGGTATGYGCCGCCGCTAGCGCCAGTATTAGATTTTGAGATTTGTGTGTGGCGTGTGTTGCTATGGCTGTTTGCGCGCCTCTAAGACACAATGCTAAATAATATTGTAATATTTATATTTGTGGTACAGTTMGGCGTTGCGAACGCATTCATTTGCCGGTAACGAAAGTGTGGAAGAGTGCGCGAGAAATTGAAAACATTGCACCGTCTAATTTGRCAATGTGGAGTTCGATTTTGGCGTTATTGAGCACTTTTTAGATATTTTTGATTATATTTAAGTCTTTTTTCAGTTTTATAATTTTTCTTTAAATTATTATTTTATAATTATTACAGTTAAGTAAAATTCGATTTATAATTTTTTTGTTTCGGTTTGTGTTTTATAAATTATTATTATTATTTTTTTTTGTTTTTGTAGTTTACTTAATAACAATTTTGGCTTTAGTAAAGGTTTAAATAAGTTCCAATCGATATCTGCCAAAAATTTTAAGGGATTTGTATCTCTCAATGTTTTTTAAACTACTTTTAAGCGTATGTATGTATAAAATGCATTACTTTGATGAAAGTTGTTATATTATTATTATTTTATATTAAATGGGCTGTGAAAATGGAAAAAATATTAATATTAATAATGTTCGAGCGATCAATAATTTAGTAT
>NW_017537012.1:292476-300379 GCF_001853355.1 Bactrocera latifrons
TTATATTAGTTAAATTTAATTATTTAATGTCAACTTGGATATTATAACTGTTTAATTTTTTTTATGTTGTTATCGTGTTTTAATTGTTTTTCATTTAAGGCACACTAATTAGTTCATTTTTCATTTTTCATATTTCGTTTTTGTTGACTTCAAATACTGATTCGCACTTGTTTAGTTAATCAACTAGTATTCTGCATTTTGCGTTTTTAATTTCTTATCACTTCCACACTTTCGTTTGCGTATTTCGGTTTTGCCGATTTTGTATTGTATGTGTTTTGTTTTTGCTTTTGATTTTCCCTCGACAAAAACACAAACTCAAAATTTTSTAAGTTCACCGAAAATTGTCTCGCATTCTTCTCCAGACCAAACCAAAAGTCAGTACAAAAGTCGAGATACTGCCTGCCGGTAAACGCAAGCAACGCAAAGAAACGCGCCAAGGAACAGTCGTGTCGATTGCAACAACAAACACAACACCGTCGTTGTCGTCGTCRTGAAAAAATCGGATTTTTTTGTGATTTTTTGGCAAAGTGAAATAAAACGAGTGAAATGAAATTTTGCCAGTAAGAAGAAAGAAAAAAATTGTCTTGTGTATGCTTTTTGTAGTGTATCTTTTCTTGAGAGATGGAAAATATAAAAATATTTGCGCGAAGAAGCGCGCCCAACGAAACGCACCGAAAACGGCCAAAAAGATGAATATGTGCAAAAATCTTTTGCATACACTCAAGAACCCGCAACGACTACGGCCACAACGTCGRCGAACAGCGAACGGTTCGCCGGCAGACAGAAATTGGACGCTCGATGGCAGCAGTCATGCGGTTGGCGCAAACGCAGCACGAAGGCATACACTTATAAGTGGCGGCGGCCCGTACAACATACAAAACAACGAAGACGGGCGCTGGTTGGGGCACAAAAAAGCTCCAAAGAAAAAACRACGAAAAAAGAAGAAAACCTAGCAGCAAAAAGTATTCGTACGACGTACGGCAATAGTGCGGCAAGTCAGGCAAGCGAGAAGGCAGCAAAAAACCTRCGAGCAACAAAAAGACGCAGTCGATGCTGATGATGATGACGACGATGACGATGACGATGACGACGACTACGACAGCAACGATGGTGCTGGTGCTGGTGCTGTTGACGACCACAACGACGACGACGCGCAACGGCACAGCAGCAACGAACAGGCGATGCCAACGAAACCAACACGAGCAAGCGCAAAATACATGGACGCAACAACAACAGACATTACAGGCATTGAAAAAGCATGAAGTTAACAACGTTGGTAGGTACAATGAGGCTTCAGCCATGGCAGCGGCGTTGGTGCGGCAAAGCAATATTGTGCAATATTGYGGTGCGGCTGTGGAAGCGGTGGGGGCAAAGGTAGCGACAGCGCCCGAAATTTTTTATTTTGTAGCACTGCGTTCGCTCAGCCAGTGTGAGTGGCGAGAGAGTGGCGCGCRCGCTTATTTGTGTGCGTTTGTATGTGAAGTGGGATCGAGTTTGTGTATGCAAAAGAAATTTGTGGATACAAGCGAATAAGAGTCAGTGGCAGTTGGGTATGTTGGAGCTACCAAAAGATATACAGATATGYGAAGTTGTTGGCGTAGTTACATATAGAGTTCCGTTTTTGGGGATAACCAACTGATGTTTGTTTTATTATACAATTGCTAAGGGAAAGGTGCACTGAAAGGTGAAGCGCTGGGATTTTTTATGYACTAATATATATATCTATTTWTATATAYATATAGCAAAATTTATACATATAATAAAATATACAAGTACAACGTTTGAACTGCATGTGTGCGCGCGTTGCACAGCTTTGGAGGTGGCGGTTTATTTGGGTGGCGCTCGCAAGCAAGTAGTTTGAGGTCGAGTAGTAGTCATATTTATGCAGGTAGGAATATGGAAATTTCRTGTGCGCTGGATGAATGGTGAACASCGCGCCACCGACGCATATGCCGCTTCACTAAAACGGCAAAGAAAACAAATGATGCGCGGTTCTTTAACGCGCTTACAAAATTATGCTTCCTAGAAATTGGCTTTCATTTATACGACAAGAAGTAGTTCGGTAGTTGCAGCACTCATWKTAGAAGAGTTTGTGTGCATACTGTTGAAGACTTTRTGTATTCCCGCCAAAGGGTAATATGAATTTTGCCTAGGAAAACAAAAACAGCTAAGCAATATGCCGCGCGGCGTCGTGCATCTCCTAACAAAACAACAGCGCTTTAGGTATTTTCAATTGAAGCGCCAACAACMCTTTTCATATCTCCAATTGCAGCGCCAACCAACTGTCAAACGAAATAGGCGGTAAGACACATTACAATTTCTTCAACTATTTTTTTGCATTGCGTCTTCGCCGAAACACCAACCAGCGCGCGCTGGCCACATGCACTGCCGCTTGACCGCAACAGCATAAGAAGGCGTTTCAGATAAAAAAAAATATATATATATGTATATTTTGGTGCCTATGCAAAAAACCGCCTTCCGTAGTGTCGGCGCTAACTTTGTTATGCCTTATGTACGGTCATTGGTGTAGGCAGCGGCGGTGGCGACAGCAACTACAAWTCGGCAATACCGCGATTCTGCGCGCCCTCCAACGCCAATAGCAAAAACACCGCGCTCACACACACCGCAAATGTCAACGAAACACGGTGCAAAAGAAAAACAAATCACACTGTATGCGCGAAAACGCGAACGCGTCAAAGAATTCCCTAAAAAAATAAGCAACAGATCACATATATAYAAAACAGCGAGCACAAACGCAAAAACTGGCTAAATGCAAAGCTATAACAAAAAAAAATATCAAAAAATAAAAATATATAAAAACACAGTGGCCAGTAAACTATGACGAGAACCGTGTGAGCCCTACCGAACGGATTAAATGTGAACGACGTACTGAAGCTGAACGAGCGCGGCAAAAATCGAAAAACACAGGCAGGCGAGCAGGCCATGGCTAAGCGAAAAAAATCAAATAAATTGTATGTATACATAAATATGTATAAAATACAAATACAACAAGAGTAGCTATTTGCGAGCGCTGCTGTTGAGTGTGGACACATTAGGGAACGCAGCGGTGCGACGCGGCGGGCGCATACAGCGCATGATGGGTCGCGCTGGCGAGCAATCGTCAAAGAGCAAAACGAGCAATCTTTAAGCTTTGTCCAATTCGCGGCAACGCAGCGCTGAGTAAAAAAGCCGCACACTCATGCAAAGCAAAAGTGGGACTGCTCCCGAACTCTCCCGGTTGCGCTGCACCACACACACACACACACACCGTTGGAGCGCATTGTCGTTTGCATGCTTGCGTTCCATTGAAAAAATATGCTCCCATGCACACTCTCGCACTTGCAACTGCTGCCCAGCGCATATGCATGCAACACTCACTGCAAGCGCCACTGCACCTACACCAAMGCGTGCAATGCGCACGCATACAAGCAGCAATTGATTATGTGTGGGTAAAAAAGATACATAAAAAGCCGAGTCAACAAATACACAAACATTGTGAGCAGAAAAAAGTTAATGCTCTCGCCCAGAAAAATGAAAAAGTTGCAAATGCGCTTTAGTATGGGTATGCGCTCGCTTTCCCCGTGCGCTGACTGTCGCTCATTTACATTGCGCGCGCGCGTTTCTCATATAGGCTCCCCAAATAGCTTTTATTGCTCTCGCCTGCTTATCTGCTCCACCAACGCCATATTATTTGCTGTTGCTCATTGCAAGCGCCCACAAAAAAAAAAAAATGTATTGACTGCTGCAAATTCGCTGCAGTGAGCGCACTTACAATAGTGTATGCACTCATTTCGTTAATTTCTCTCCTATTCGTGCCCTTAAGTATTATATTTTTTCGGCTTTCTTTGCGAAAAATTTGACTTCACCGTTGTACAGTGGTCGTGTTTTAGTTCATTTGTACTGAAAAATAGGCAATAGTAAGGATTTGCTACAATTTTAACTAAAGGCTGTATTTATTGAAAAGGATAGTCGCCTTAGTTATAGTTATTYATACATATTTTATTACAACAGAAAGTGGAGATTCCGACGAACCAAAAACTTATTGGCACCCGACCAATCTTTAAACGCRTTTTTCYCAAARTGGTGTTTTCAAAGTCGGTTACTCGAAAACAGCTAAACCGATTAGTCTCAAATTTTGAAACGAGCTTCTAAAATATATCTCTTTAGTAATTAAACGAAGATTTTTTYTCGGAAGTTYTGGTCAAAAATCGATTTTTTTAGAAAACGCCCATTTCGTAAGAAACATTTAATTTGCTATTCCTTCGATTAGTTATTATATTTAACAGTACTTTAACTTAAGTACTTAAATTTTTTTTTGGTTTTTTTAATTTCAGAGGATCYAGTTCAGAGGTATAATGGTCACTGCGAATCGTATTTTTTGARAGCAGCTCTCGGAGATCAGCTGTAGTCCCTCTCCAAATAAATATTTTTTTCTAATAATAAGGCTTAAATACATTCAAAATATGCCATAATATATGTACAAATTTTTGGGTCAATAAATTTAGAAGTTTTCTCAAAATAAAATGCTAGAAAAAACGCTTTTTCGACTTTCTAACTGTATATAACAGAAGAGAAAGAAAGAAAATRCAGTGAGTTTAGAACATTCGAAGCTAAGTTTGCATCTAATATCGTCGAAAACAAAGTTGTAAAAAACAAGCACAGAGCCATAGCTATTTCAATTTTTCACATAAAATTTGGATTTAGATGGTTTTATTCTTCTGTTTCAATAGGTCTGAAATTCTYAATTACATATTTTTAGCGCTTTTCACCATTTTCAAAGCCTTCTACAATAGTCTATTAGGATTGTTAGAGAGATTGTTTAAATTTTCTTTAGATTTGTCGTTATGCTGCACACTGTAGCTCTTGTAGCGACCCCAGTTTAGCACATAGAAAATTTGGCGGGAGCTACACACAACCATGCTAAACGTCTAGCATAGATTTGCAATTAAAAAGTCTTCAAATTATTTTTACGTTTTAGACTTTAAATATAAATAAATAATAAGTATTTTTGCTTTTTTACATTTTACATATATAAAATAATGCTTGCTGATAAAAGTTTCCGATATACGAGCGCAATAAAACGCCAACAACACCCACAACTTACTTGCAAGCACTCACACACTTAAACATACTACCAGCAATAAATCTTCGGAGAGGCCGGTTGCTCACAGCTGARAGCGCTGCAGCGTTGAGTGGTAGTGCAACTTGTAATCAATAAGCATGTGTGCGTGTGAGTTATCTTAACGGAGAGTCAATGTTGGGGTACACAGGTAGAATGCTGGCGGCGACTGAGCAGGCTATAATATACATACATTTTTAATACATACACAAATAGGTGATTCAGTGTGTGCGTTTTTATGTATGTGTGTGTGCATTTACATTTCGTATCAGCATCTGCATATATACTCATATAYATAATTACATATACATATAAATATAAATCTGCCTGCTTATTTCTGCATTTGGACATAGCGCCTCCTGCATCTGCGCCTATATTTATACAAAAGCACGCCCCTTACGCCCCACACACCACCAAACCACTTAAAGCACATACTATTTATATGATATACCATATACATATGCATATACATACGTGCGCTTCTGCACCGTTGTGCCGTCASACTCGGCTCACACTTCCACTTCATTTCAACGCATCAACGCACTTCTTGTTGTTGCTTTCGCTATGGCATTGCGTCTCATTTGGTGCAACRAGATTTCTGCGTTCACACTTCGTGCCGAGGCAGCCGAGTCAATTTTATTTTTGTCACCATAATTAAAACGCGCTGGTTGTGAGTATGGTGGTGTGTGGCGTTGGTTGTGTTGGCAGCCATTCACCGACGGCCGCGCTGTGGTGTCCTAACTTTTAGTTTTAACTTTTTTCGCTGCACTTCGTTAAGTTCAATTTGATTTTTTTGTTTTTGTGCAGTTTGCGCCGCACTTAATTTGAGGTATTGTGCAAAAAGGAAAGTGTTCTCAGGTTAGATTAGAAAAAATGGAAGGCCAACGAGCTTTTATTACATTAGGGGCAGGTGCAGAGTGTGGTAGAAAGTTGAACGGTTTTGAATGATACAAATTTTGTTCTCGTTTTTCTGCTTCAAATGTTCAAATGTTTTGGATCTATGTAGCCGGTAGCTGATAATAAGTTTTGCCCCATTTTCTGGGCCATTACCGTTTCTACCACGGACTTAAAAAACGCGCAGAAATCAAACACCTAGAAACTCTCAAAAGAAAATGCGCTAACTCAGGCCACGGAAGGCTATCGGAAGCCGCCGGAAAGACTGATCCRCTCTAACCTAGAGAAGAAATTTGGAAATGAAGATATGAACATCAAAAACACAACAGGTAACCAAAATATGTAGCTGGAGAGAAACCAAGCTCACGGCCGACCAATAACTAAAGCAATGTATACCAAATTTTGCCACATTTTCTGTGCCCTTACCGTTTCTAGTACGGATTTATGGTCAGGCACAAATCAATAACGATGAAATTTTCAAAAGAAAATGGGCTGACTCGGGCTACAGTAGGCTATCTACTAGAATCTACAAGGCAGCCGACGGAAAAGCCAGACCGCTATTACCGGGAGAAGAAATTTGGACATCACAATATCTATAATATAAACAATTTTAGTCAATTCGGAAGATTAGCGCAAGTTCGTAGAAGATATGTGAACATCGCAGTATCTAAGATCCAATTTCAATCCAAAGTCAATTCGAGAGGTCAGCATAATATCGAAGTACTTGGAAGTAGCATCGTACGAGTAGTAGCCCCTTGTGGATATCGCACGTTCGAAGAGGAAATTTGAACACATAAGGTATAAAAAAGTTGGTCAAGAGACTAGTCAGAACCTTGCAGAGTACCGAATCAAACAAATTAGTGGTATAAAAGTGAGAGATTGGCTAAAACAGTAAGGCATAGTGTAGAAGGCATTTTTCACCTAGAAGCAAACGCTCCTTTATGTGGAACTCTGATATGAGAGCAACGCCCCAACAAGGTGAACAGAGTAAGTGACAAGCGAAAACGGCTAGTATTATGTAAGCCAAATATGAACAAAATGTTTCTTAATAATAATAATAATAATAATAATAAAGAAGAGGCACAAATACTTATGGTGTGCGTCATGCAAATAAACAAAAAACACACTAATATACATATACTCAAATATTTCTACGACCCGCACGCACCAAAAGCGCTAATAACTAAACAACAATGCGCAAGCGATAGTCATAAGCCATAAATGGAGGGGGTTAACTCGCAGAGGKGAGCACCCATGACAAAACGGCGGCAAACCGGCGAAGACACCACATATAGTGTATCTTACTTATTTATTTTCTTGTTAAGCGTCGTATGTGTGCTYTATGCTCGTTTTTCCAAAACAACCAAAGTCACATAGCAAATGTTCACACAARTCTGTATGTATGTTTTCGTACGTATAATATACATTGTATATGATTGTTTGTAAATCTATTGACTCGCGTTTCGTGCGGTTGTTTGTCGCCGTCGTTACCGGCAAAATACCCGGCATATTCATATGTATACAGTTTAGTAAGTAAATACTGACCTTTTCTAATAATTCACAGTGAAGGCATTCACGAAGAAAATCGTCGTCATTCGCGGCGGCCGCTACACAGGCAAGCGAAAGTCACAACAAAAAGACACAAATAATGAAAATGGCTGGCAAACAACAGCCGTGTGGAAGTGGAAGTAGAAGTAGGCGTGGAACTAAAGTGAAATGAGTCGAAGTAAGAAGCACAAATGTATACATACATACATACTTGTAAATATTTGTAAGCCAATATGCGGATAGCGCTATGATGCCCCGACGAGTGTGCAAATTTATATATTATTTATTTGCTAATAAAAATTTAAAATGCGATTTGTTAAAAGCAAAAAACCAAAAAAAAAA
>NW_017537012.1:302229-307502 GCF_001853355.1 Bactrocera latifrons
GATTTGTATCATTTCTATCAAGTTTTTTTTGGAATAAATCATAAAAATTAAAAATTAAAGTAGTTAGGTAATTTTCATAAACTATTTTGTATAAAATTTGTTATTATAGGCTTATGTGAGATTTCTTTCGAAAAGTACTGAGCTGRCAGCAATAAATAGTTTCAATAACATTCTTGCTTTTGAAAACATTTTTTTTAAATTGAAAATCATRAATTTTTAAACTCCAAAATCAAAAGAAGTTATACCACCTAACAACTGCCAACAACAACAGCTGTAGCTACATATGAGCAAATTYTATTTATAATTCTTTGTTTTTCTGGAATTTTGCGAACTCCACAACATTTGCCGCCTGCTAGCTTTGCTATTTGCAGCCACTCCAACAATGTTTGGCGCTTTTTTGGGAGTGATGATGTTATACTCGCGCAAATCATGAGACAAAGTAAAGAGCAAAAAAAAAATTGAACTGGCAAAAAGTTGCAGTGAAGTTAGCAAAAATACGCAGAAACGCAGAAAACGGCAAATTTAAATCTTTTGTTATGCCATTAACCCCCTCAACTGGCGACCGCGGCATTGAGAAAGCCACGYGGCAAAATACGAAAAACATTGCCAAAATGTTTTCGAATTCGGTTAATGTACGGCAAAGAAAAATTAGTACACTTTTCAGCGATTGCTAAACTATGCTGTTGTTGTACTTTTTATTCTAGGCAGCAAACGCTTGAATCTTTGTATGTATATATGTGTGTAAATATTATTTCGCTTTTTATTGCGATTGCGATTTGCAACAAATTCGCGTTAATAGTGGGCGGCGGAAGCAAAGGCGTTGTGCTGGRAAACAAAAATTGAAAAAAATATGTTTTAAAACAACAACAATAGAAAAGCAATAAAACTCGTGCAAACAAAAATCGAAGAAATATGTATATAGTGCTAACAAAGGCAAAAAACCCAATCGCGCTACGTAAAAAATTGATTAAGCGATGCGGGTAGTATTTTTCCATTCTACACGAACTACAACAAAAACACACCACTACTAACACCACACGCGCATTTGTACACAATCGCTTTAAGCTTGTGTATACCGCATTAAATAAGTGCTTTTTATGCGCTTGTATTTGCACACATTTAAGTCTTTTTTTTTTTTTTTGCATGTAAATTTGTATAGCTGCGTGTGTTACTGTTGTCGTCGTCGTCGTCGCTGCTTGGTTCGCGCTCTAAACAGTGCTCAAGTGCCAAACACAGCCACGCGAAAATACAAAGTACGAAGTCGGYAAAGAGATGAACAAAAATTGCCTGTTAAAAGTTTGCTCGCGCATACAAACGCACTCATATAGCGGACAGCTGAGCAGAAGACATACTGAGATAGATGAAATTAAATTGATATTTGCGAAAAAAAATTATAAAAAATTAAAATTTAGTAATCGGTAGGCGCTAGAKTTGTAAAAGAATGATCATTTGATRTTGTTGTTGTAGCGGTAGAAATCTGCCGAGTTGACAGTGCTTGRCCGGATAGAAATCCGGCTCCGTTCCGGTAACGAAGACCCGACTGTCGTGAGAACGGGAGTCATTTATAGTTTCCCGCGCWTAGACTTAACTATTTCCCTCTCACAAAAAATAAGCCCTCTGGCCAGACTACTGACTTTCTCATATATATTTCAATAACTGTAGATTAAGTTAGGTTAGGTTAGGTTAGATACTCAGCATGGCGGGGGATCACACTTGGACTGTCATGTGTAGTCCTTTCTGAAGCCAGACGAAACACTCCTATAGTATAGAATAGTTATTTGAGCGCCATTCCCTTGGGAGTGGCTAGAAACGATTCTTTTACATATGACTTAAGCACTTCACGACTTCCGGTCTTAGATGTCTTAGATCAAGTATCCACTGGGWGGRAAAAGGACATCCGTTTGAAGCCGAGCTKRGTTTGGGAGGTCCCAMTGAAAAGAGCTGACCACCGATCGCCAAGCTGGCCTGAGGCCCAACGGTCCAGTAGCAAACCACAAGAAGYCAAGCGAGCTCCTATCTGTTCCGATTTCGTCGYAACTGTGACCGCAGTACTAGTCYAACCATAAAATAACTTGATGCTAGAGATAAGRAGTCTAGGCTCGCCTTCACGAACTCAACTCTAATACGACTATCCGACTATGCGAGTCAACACTCGGAAGGAGACTGCGCTGGACTGGAAGACACTGCAATGGTCGGGAAGCCCAAACCTGGAGTATATGGAAARTTCTGGATAGTGTACACCTCCACTAATTCTCCCCGCAAACTTTAATATATCCGTAAAGGAGCTCTCCACCAGCCAKTCCCCGCATATGCCTCCCTYTTAAATATGTGAGCAGAAAAACGACAGCTAGGGCTAGGTTCGGCGGCCTGGTGATTCAAGTGCTTTATAGTGCATCCCTAMAACTCAGTACAATTAATGTAACTGCAAAGAAAATACGTTTCCAAACACAACGTGTACATCGTGTGGTAATTAAGGTGCTCTACTAATATCAAATTTAGTCGAAGACCCATGACAGACTTTGTGAATCTTATAGTGGTATAACTTTTGTAATTCAGGAAATAAATATGTAGGTGATTAACTAAGCATTAAATTCAACCTAAAAAAAAAAAAAACAAAAAAAAAAAACATCATTAATCTTCATACAGGCACTTTCCAATTAATTTTTTCACGAATGTATATAGATATACTATATATGTATATGTATGAACATTTCGACGATAATTTTATTATCCTATTAACACCCGCCTTTGTTTTCATTACCTTTAATTCCCATTACTGTTTTCCATGACATTTTATTGTTATGTTTATTGTTTTCTGAGTGACTACTTGAATCAATAACCATCGGTCTCAAAGCGGCTTGTTACTTAACTGATATAAGGACCATTTKGGCACAGTGTTACAGAGCATATATTCTTCATAAAATATGTGGAGATRTAATATGAGTCAGATATATTTGAGAACTTCTGAAAGACATGAAAGATAGAGAATCGCTTTGACGAAACAGTTTATATATTTAGGAATAGATTTAGGAAAATATATTACTTACGATATTTTAATATCTTCATGAGTATGATTTTTGGTTAGATATAAGGATCTTAGGTGGGATAAAGGGTTGGAAAACAAAATCTTWAAYTGTAGCAATCATAATTTTAATGCAAACCTTTCAAGTTTAATATCTCAGAATAACTATTRAGAAATCAATAGCATACATACATTGCTCCACTTTGCTTTACTGTCACTAAATTTCGTCAAAATTTATCGCCAGCGTCATGTTTATGTACTTCACTTTCAACCTACCTACATATCTGAAAGCGTAGCACAGCATGTGAAATGAACTTCGCTAGTTCGCATTCATACGAAAATAGAAAAAAACCGACCCAAAAGGCTAGCAGACTTACGGAATGTGAATACAAAAGACGATAATGGAGCAGCTGGACGAATTAGAAAAACAGATGAGCGCAAAAGATGTACAAGCAGAAATTGCAAAACATCATTACAGAATACAGAGTACCAAAAAAGCCACGAAGCATACAGCGAAACGTCGAATGAAGCAAGACTCAAAAAGTAAGCACACAAAATAAACACAGAAATATGGCGAACGCGCCCCCTCCAATGCCCAGCCAAAAGAAACGCCAATTTCGCTGCGGGCGTTGATGTGCGCGTATTCGATTAAGAAGCCGGCGATACGCTTTAGCCGCACACTACCCGAAGTATATGCGATGCGATTAGACGCGCTTTATCGCCACAAAAACGCATAGAGTTGTATACGACACAAAACGAATACGAAGCAAAGATACGACACTGCTATATAAGTAAGCGACGAACAATTCGCAAATTTGCGGATACAAAAGATAGCAACAACAAAAGCGAGAAAACCATGCCATAGGATGATAGATAGCATGGCAGAAATGGAGCGCACACGAGGGCGCGCAAGCGGCAGCGGTTGGCGCGGCGCGCGGTTGAGCGCCTGAATAGAATGCTTAATGGGRAATTAGTTCTTAACCTATACCACGCGCGATTGTTATCACCGCGCCGCTCACACTAACTTAAAGTTTCGCATAATTCAGAGCAATTGTTGTAGTGCTCCATTGTTGTTTTGTGTACAAAGTGCGAAAGTGTATGCGCTAGTAAAGWAGCGAATGAAGTGAAACACAAAAAATTCGCAAAACTTTGCAAAAAGCCAAAGTGTTGGCAAAAATTTTCGCTTTTTCGTGTGCGCTTTCGTACATTTTACTTTTGCTGCCTTTTTGCGCTTTTGTTGCTGATGATTTGCTGATGATGACGAAGTCGGCGTTGATGGCGACTTCGGTTTTTTATTGCTTGCAAGCACGAAAAAAGAGTTTTGCGCACACGAAGGCACACAAAACGAAAACGAAGCATGTAAGATAAGTTTTTTTTTGTGCGCTCGGCTACGAAGTCACTATAAAATACTAACACTATAACACAATGAACAAAGCAAGCACTAATACTAACTGGCAACAGCTGTAGCTCCGCAGGCACTTTTGTGTAGCGGCGTGAGCGCCACTCGTGTACGGGTAGTGTGCCGGCCACCCCGGCACGGCGCGTCGCTATAAATACGTATTAAGCGCCAAACTCACTAACACTATTATGTTTAGTAGCGCGCTGTGCTCTCACATCTTGCGCGCTCTATACAGCTAACGCAATTGTGTCTGTGTGGCAGTCCGATTGCTGCGCCCAAACTGAGCAAAATGTAAATATGCGCCTTGTGCAATTCGCAAATTTCATATAACTCGTGCAAAATTCAGCCGGCAGTCTGCTCAACCGGCTTCTAAAATCTCGCACGCTCACATCTCACTATTTAGATTTCGTGCAGTTTGCGAATTCTCTGACAACGCGCTGCCAAACCAAAAATACCAACGCATTTGCCTTCACTTTCGTCTCGTTGTTTTCACGGCGAGCTGTGCAAATTGGTGCTCACACAAAGTTTCGGCTCTTGCTTGCTGCCGCTTGCTTACGTTGGATTGGGGGATCTTGCTTCGTGGTGGCGGGTGAGTGGCGAATTTTTTCGGCTGCATTGTTGCCAAATTTCCTGCACATCAACAAAGAGCAACGCGTTGGTGTATGCTTGGTTTGAAGTGCTCTGCGGCTGCTGGGTCGACGCGACGGGCGTCGACGTGGGGAATTCGACTTTTCTGTTGCGGTGAAAGGGCTCTTGCGGTTGCCGATTAATCTTGATGTTGCTGCTGTTGTAGTTAAATTGTATTCTATCAGGCATTCGGTGTGCGCTTGCATTTTTTTTTTTTTTTTTTTT
>NW_017537012.1:307817-317038 GCF_001853355.1 Bactrocera latifrons
CGGAACGTCAGTAAAGCAAAAATACTAGAGAAAACACTATTTACAGCTGGGTGGTATGCTCAGTAGCTTTTGATAAAGAAATACAGTTGATCTTCCCTAACTTGAAACACCATAATCCACACCAAAACTTCGCATTATAGAGAGTGCGAGTTATGGCAGGAAATTTGTATGAAATTTGACTTCTATCACCATTTCAAAAGTTCGAGTTATGGAGAACTTCGATTTATAGGAGTTCGTGTTATGGAAGTTATTATAATGGGTACTTGAACATCGCTTTTATAGGCGAAAATTTTAGCGTTCGACACAAGCCGGAGTCGAATTCCTCGAAATATTGAGAGATACATACATTGCCGGGTAGCAACCTTAGTGGCCCCTACAGCACTACTTTTTTTCTAATTTTTCAAGAGAATACTTAAGTAACCTTCTGTTGTTGTCTACACTTATTGAGTTAGGTGCACATTGGTTTCTCAGATCGAAATTTTAGCTTTTCGACATAAGAAAGAATCGAGCTACTCAAAATAATGAGACGTGTCTGTAAATAAAACACATTACTGGGTCACTAACTGGCCTTAAATGTTGTTTCAGATTCTTTTACAAATCTTCTAGTAACATACTCAAACAATCTTCTTTTCTTGTCTTTACTCAATTACATAGTCAGGTTTCGAACCTTAAAATACTAAAATATACGAGATGAGATTGAAAAATTGAAGTTAACGAGAACGTTAGTGAATTTGGTAAGAAAAGTTGGTATTTATAAGTTTCTAAACCATCAGAAGCTATAACAGCGTAAGCCGTGTCCACGCCAATAAAGAAGAAGAAACCATCAGAATTTTATTCAGCACATATTATTGCTTAATGTGTAGCTGAGGTAGATATTGGAGAGCTGTGGAAGTTCTGAGACAAGTAAAAGATAAAAATACATGGACCTGTGGAGAAAAACATGTGAGATAGTTTTGTTTTTCGAAAAGTAATGTTGGAGATATATATATTTTTTTTAACAGTTATGTCGGTTTTGTCAATTGTTTGTATGGAAAACTTGCATATTTTACAAGGTATCTTCAGGAAATTTGGCATACAATACTGCTTAAGTAAATACTATAATCTTAGAAGAAATTCTTCAGATCGGATCACTATAGCTTATAGCTTCCATACAAACTGAACGATCGGAAACAACTGCTTGCATTGAGAACTTTTTCATTTGTTGAGATATCTTTACGAAATTCGGCATGGCATGTTACCTAAGACAACATTATAATATCTGACGAAATATTTCAGATCGGCTCACTATCTCATATAGCTTCCATACAAACTGAACGATCCGAATCCAGTGCTGTTATGGAAAACTTTTTCATTTCATGAGATAACTTCATGAAATTTGACTTGAGTTATTATCTGAGCAAACGCTACAATATCTGTGGAAATGTTCCAGATCAGATCACTATAGCATATAGCTGTCAAAAAAAAACTGAACTAACGGCGATTAAATAAACAAACTTCTATATGTAGACTTGTATTACTGTTTCTATTTCGGCATATAAATGTAATTTCAAATATTTTAAGAAACTTAAAGTAAGCTATTAATTTACTTACTGTCATCTCGAACTTTTTCAGCTTATGACTTTTTACCTCACTTTATACAATTTAATGCTTTCGCACCAGAAGCTATCGAAATTGTTCTCTTTATGCGCCTTACATATTCTAGTTCTAATAACCCATTCCCCGTAACACCCTCTCCCAACTGCAAGCGAAATATACGCGCACCACTCACTTATGCCCTCGCATACTCCCCTTCACATAGAGCACACATACTCTACAAATTACCTGGCGCGCGCTCGCCTAGACTTCTATGTCAAATACCAGTGAAATAGAAAGTGAAGTCTTTGAATCAGACTAAAAATAATAAAAAAATCGAAAGCCAAAAAATAAAAACAAACACATGTCTAGCAAACTAGAAACAAATCAAACACGAAAATGTTTCACTACAAAGTTTTTCGCTGAACGCTGGTTACGCCATGCAGGCGAGCAGCGACGCGTACGGAGTTGTAGCGGTGAAGACAGAAATGCAAACAGCAAACATGTATGTATGTGTATGGATGTGTATGTATGTGTTAAAACATATATGATTGTGTGAGAAAATGGATATGCAAATGGTTTACAGGCATAAGTGCAGCACTATATGTGAATATACATGTGTGGCAAGTGCGAATATATATATATAKRTATATAYATATAYATRTATATATATAATAGATACATATGTTTGTGTATGCACCGTTATATATTACTTGCCGAAATGATTGCATAAAAACAACCAAATGATAGATCAAAGGAAATGAGTTTTCATTTAACGCTCACACCAACCCACCATATCTACACATACRCACACATATACACCTTGTTGTACATAAAGCAGCGCGAAAATTATACAAAAATAAATGAGTGCACCTGCATACGCACTTGTCAGCCAGCGTCGCACCWATTGCACTCACACCGCGCCTGGCCACCCCACTGCGCACCGCTTACCTAACACCCGCGCCGCCAAGCGCTCATGTGTCATGTGCTGCATTTCAGTCACACCAATGGCGAGCGCATTGCCGAAACATTTCGCCAAAGTTGCGTTCGACACACACAATGGCCGCCATAGATAAACAGTCGCACCACAGCGTACTACTTGACATGTGCAGTGAGCGGCGGACGCGCTGCACCCAAAAAAAGTTCAGCTATTTTCAACAAAACAGACACTCACACATGTACATACAGTCATAGTTTCGTAGCAAACTTACACATATATAGCTATGTGCATAAAAGTGAAAATTTGCACGCCTGCCTGCGTGTATGTGTATGTGTGGAGTTGTATTCGCTATCTGCCTGTCGTGCTTATCATTCGTGTTGCTTCGTGCGCTGCTCGTGTATCGTGGCCAGTTCGTTTAGTGCATTCACCCGGGCCACCACCTTGTCTGGTCAGCCCTCTCAGCGTTTGTGGCAGCAGCGCGCTGCCACCATCGTATTGCAACAGCTGCATAGCTCTCAGCCGGTCTTGTTRTTTGCACTGTAGTTGTTATTTTATTTTTAGCATTTGCGCCGCTRTGTTTGTGTGCATGTATTTATATGTTTATGTATTCAATACTATTTTATCGCTCAGGCTACTCAATCACCCATTGCACCCCATCAGCACATTTACAAGGTACATGCACCAAACCCATTCATTTTATTTGCCTGGTAGTGGGTTCTCTCGATAATTTAGTGTTTTTTGGGAAATATCGGTTAAACAAGCAAGATGTATAGTATATGTTCGAGAATGATTAGTGTTGTCCATAAAACTGCTTGCGATTCGGAAGATTTTTGCATCCATTTGTTGGGTCTGCGCAATTTTTTACAGAGTTAAACAAAGATTTATAATGAACTCAGACAACCCTACTTGCACAATGTCTCTTCCCATATTCATATCTCCAGAGCGCTCTTTAGAAACCAAGTTGGCAATAATATCCATAAAACTTATTTTTATATTTATATAATCAACTCCCTCCCTGTCTAGTGGTCTCTTGACCTCTCTCAGTAAACTAAATTGAGCTATTACGAATGTAGTCTACAATTTAAATTTGTTTTGGAAACATAATAGTTTCGGACTACAAAAATTCTCTCCCACTATATTGATATCTCTTGGTCTCTTTTAAGAAATCAAATRGCCTACAACGCATAATCATGCTTATATAAAGTTTTTATTTTCTCTAGGTAACTCTTGACTAAAGTATTATCTTAGACCATAATGATTATCTCCATCTTTCTTGAGATCGCTGGGTCTCTCTTAAGAAACCAAATTGATCCTAATATTCAAAGAACCCTAAATCATGTGTATATGGTGTCTTTCGCTCTCTTTTGGGGTATCTCGATCTCTCTCAGAAAAGAAAATTGAGCAGAATAGCATGCAATCTAAATCAAATGTGGAAGCATGAAGGAATATGTCAGACCATAGTCTTCGCCTTTCTCCCTCTCTCTTCGGATCTCTACTTTTAAGAAACCAAATCGAACCAAATATGCAAGAAACCCAAAGTCATATTTATATAGTGWCTCTCACTCTCTTTTGCAATCTGTTCATTTCTATCAGAAAACAAAATTGAGCATAATACCCTARAATTTGAATAAAATTTCGAAACATGAAGGCTTACATCAGATTCGCCGTGATCTAGTTCAGAATCAGTCGGGAAAGTTTGATTCTAAACTAAATCGCGACGAATCTGATGAAAAATATTAAGATGACTCGAATAAATTTTTCTGTGATTTGGTTCACATTATTAGTATTTGTTCTAGGGGTCAAACTACTACAAGCCCTTCCATAATAGTAGATTTTCCTCTGTTCGTATTTTACAACAAACAAAATCGTTTAACTAAGTCTCATAAATAGCATGGAAGCAACATTAGCACTCCTTACTGAACCTAACCTAAATCCTTCGTACTCACAACTAACTCAGTCATAAGCAAACTAAGTTCTAGGTACACAGACACCCATAACAGTTATCAAAAGTTACAATTTTATCCGTGCTCTTATGCAAAACCGTAAAATTTAGCTCAATAAACTCAATTTCATCCTTTTCATTTGTGTAATAACCTAATAATCTTCGCAGCACGCTAAAAACAAAGTCTAAGTAACTTTGCACCACTGTACCACCAACTGCATTGGCACAGCCCCCACATATTTCACAGCCATTTATCGCTGTCGCCATGACTTTTTATACATCATCACCTCAGCAGTGCAAAGCCCCGCCTCATCATTTACCTTAAATAGCGTCTACAATCAATTCCACTTGCTAAAAGCCAACATGAACACAGCAACTACAACACACACCCACCACCCAACACACCACGCATAACCCATTAGCCCATGCGACCGACATACAGACAATATGCGCCGCGACACGCAGATCCACGCGTCGCACACAAATTTTCTTTAATTTCTTTTGTTGCGTCAACGCCAGGTCGTTTTTCTTATCTTGCGCCGTTATAGTTTTATTAGTCAATTTGTGTCTGCTGCCTGTAAAAAAAAGTTACTCATGCGCCCCTGCGCACCCCGACGCTTCATTTTGGGAAAGCGCACAATACACGCAACTACGGCTGGCTTATCAAAGTTTTGCTGTGCCGCATAGGTTTTTTTTTTTTGCCGCCAACAAATGGTGGGAACGACGAACGTGAAGACAAGCCACGGCAGAAGCAAAGAAAATGAATCAAATCAAGGCGTCTGTCTAGCGCGCATTGATAGCTGACTCAAGCGCGTTGGTTGTTGCAGTTGCTACCGTTGTTATTGTTGTAGTTTGTACTGTTATTTTTGTTATTTGCTTGACTTGACGCTTAGGATTTTACTTTGACTTTCATTGAAGACGTTGACGACGACGACGGCGCGCTCGATTACGTAGGCTGCCGCGCTTTCGTTCAGCGCGCGCTGAAGTTAGTGACAGCACAACTATTAGCGCCAGCAGCGACGCTGACGGCATAATCCACAGCAAAGCAAAAGTCGAAGATAGCGAATGCAGGCATACAACAACAAAGCAAGTACAATCCCCTAACAAACATACGGACATATATACGTACCAGTAGCGACTATAAGAAAACAAAGCAAATCGCAAAATGAAACAGAAATTAAAACAAAGCGCAGCAAAGTGGAAAACAAAACCAATATCGGAAATGAAAAATGAAGACGGAACGCGCGCCAAACAGCCAACAACGTAGGTAAAGCAAAGTAGAAACCAAACAAAAAAGACAAGTTGATTTAGCGTTAGAGAGTTARAGGGTAAAATGTGCGCATCTCTGCATGGCGTTGAACTAGAAGTTCCTCTAATGAAAATCCAGACAGCGGCACAGACACAGACATTGGCGGTGTTTCCCGCCAAAAGCGCGCGCACAAAGCTCGGGCAAAATTTACAACTATGAAAACTAACAGTGATTTCGTATTTATTTTCTTCCTTCACTTCTTCTTATTTTCTGCTACGAGTTAAGGTCGCAGCATGCGAAAATCTAGTCGCCAACTGGCGGGCTCGCCGCTTTCGGCGGGCAAGAATTCTGGCATATATAAGGAAATTAAAAATGGGTTATGGTTATGTGTGTGTGTGTGTGTAGAAGTGAGTCGGTATATAAGAGCAAAGTTCATTAGCCGCGAAACTTTTTTTCAAACGTTATTAAGTTTGAGATGAAAAGGCAGYAATATTTGGTGTATAAAAGGGAAATAAAAAAAAAGAAAAATATATGAAATTTAAAAAAAAGATACAAAATTTATTTATTATAATAATATTATCTGTCTCTTATACACATCTAAGCACCAAAGAATATATCGGAATAAAACTTTGCATGAATAGTACGCTTTAAATAAGCCACATTATGATCGACCAACACTGTTCAAGCTCCCCAATAGTTGATTTTTTACGGCAAATATCTGCTTCCCCCATATACCTAATATAAGAATTTTCGAACTTCCGGGTGTCTTCATACAGTACATATCGGCCAACATTTGAGTTATTTCTATTAAAATGAAGGAACATGTTTTACTGATAGTAGTGCATCTTTGTGCCTAAAATGAATTAAATTGTTGGAAAACTTGACTATTACCAGAATTTTCGAACATCTGGCTAACTTTACTCCATATGATTGGTGATTGTATGTGAGACACCTTAGTGCAACCCAGGGAAATTTTTTTTAGTATGTGTCATGTTACTAGTATGGAGAACTGAAAAAAATAGRTAAAATAGAGTCTAGAGGGGTAGCCCCTTAACTCCCATTTACTACATATATATGGTATGAAGATTTTCGTTTTTCTAACAAAACTTTTGTCGCATATGTCGGTCAGTGTATGCCAGAATATTTAATATAACATATTAAATATGTTATACAGTTGAACTTCTATAACACAAATCTCATAAAAATGTCTTTCCATAACTCGAAGTCTCTCTAARAAAGTTTAAAGCTATCAAAATTAACTTAAACCTCCAAGGCTTAAAACAGCAGACACTTTTTCACACAAATTTTTTTCATATTCCTTATTTTAAGTATTTATCTGTTAGGGTACTCACAGCTTGTCATAACACATCATAAAATTATAAAATCACCAAATATAATCATATTATAACCAACACTCAAATTCAAAAAAAAAAACATTAAAATTTTTGAGTATTTTTACGAAAATGCAAAACAACGTATCATAAAAAAAATCGAAAATCGCCGTTAGATATAATAACTCATATATAACGATTTTATAACCAAAGCAATATGATAACCAATACAGAACCATTTTATAACCAAAACTCAAATTTTCTTTCAATATGAGTGATTTCTATTATAACGTTTTTCCTTCGCCTGTAATAAAACATACTCCTTGCTMAAAGGAAGCTATATGTTACGTATACGCACCATGGGCCCACGCTTCACGCGCACSGATACACAGCCAGCATAAATGCACTTCACGCGATTTTCGCGCAAAACATATAGCAAATCTGCAATGCTCACTAACAAAAACACAAAGTCATAACGCCATAACGGATTTTTCATATTATTTTTAACTTTTTCAATTTTTATTATTTTATTTCAAATAATTCGTGAACGTGAACACAGCCACACACGCACATTGCCATACGCATCACCTATTTTCTGTTGTAAATTATTTGAAAATATTCAAAGCTCGTTTTATTTGTTGCATTATTTTCGTATTGTTGTTGTTTMTGTTTTAGTTTGATTTGGAATACAAAAATTTGTTTTCGATTTGAAAAAAGAGAACGAATGTGTCAACACGGCCGGAGTTTTCTAAACTAAACTGCATCAAACGGATGCCAATGATGCGGCTAAGTAGGTACAAACAGTCAAAAACCAATAATAGCAACAACAACATACACATACAAACAACATAATGCATTAATAATATAAATAGCAATAATAGCAACAACAGCGGCGTTGCATATCGGCAACCGCATAACACAGCAATACCAATTTTAAAGCAATAACAAATACAACAAACAACAACAATGGCAAGCCCATCAGTGTAATCAGCAAATATTGCAGTTTTTACACATTTCGGTCTTGTTGTTGTGGTTATTGTTGTTGCGCTGCAGCGTTGGCGGGCGTTGTGTGGTCACAGCTGTGGTAACACAAAACAACAGCAAAAACAACAACAAGCAGCCGCATGCAATAAACGCATTTGCATAAATTGCAGTAAATTAGCGTTAATGGTGAAATTATTGTAAGCCCGCGCTGGCAACGCGCTTCAGCAGGTGGTAGGTGGCAGGCGGTGCGCAAACGTTGGTGGGTTGAGTCAACACAAGCGCCACTGTAGGCGCGCGCGAACGCGAAAGAGCGCGTTTGCTAGCGCGAGCGCGTTTGTGTGACAGAGAGCGACRCGCTGCTGTGGCGCTTGCAACCACTGCGGCGCGAAGGCAGCCACCAAACTGCTGTTGGTTGCACAAATCCCACTGCGCCGCCACCACTCATCCTTCCGCACCGGTTAGACTATTTATTTTGTGGGTTTAGTAGCTGCCGCTGCGCTTTGAACAAGCATTAGGTGTTCTGGCTGCGGCTATGTTTGCACACTTTATTGTTGTTGTATTATTGGTTTGCTTTGATGCCGTTAATTAACTGGTGGTCAACAATTCAAAGCAGCAATTGAATAAACAAGGATGAATAGCTGATGAATAGCGCGAAATTAAATGCGTTTATTGTTGCTTTTGCTATTTTTGTTTCACTTCTATTTTTTTTTAGTTTTTTCTGCATTCTAACCAACAAACAAGGCTGAAATTAGTGGCGACAAAAATAACGCCAACACATAGGCGTGTGTGGCAGCTAAAACAATTAGGGCAAATTACAGGCGTGCTAAATATACAGCCGCGCGACCGTGCGCGAGGGGCGCGGCGAAAAATGTGGCAAAATGCCGCTGCCGCAGTTCAAAGTGAGAATTGCAAAAATACCAAGAATAAACTAAATGAAGCTGTTGTTGTAGTTGTAGTTGACCGTAAGCCTACTTTCAGCAAATAAYGGCACAGTTCGTCCTTTTTGTTGCAAATCAGCAGTGCTTGTGCTTTTTTATTTTTGACTGTTAGAAAAGGAAGCATGCATTGAATTTAATGAGCTAAATAATGATGTTCGGTTAAATAGAAGTGCAAATGCGACAGCTGCAACAAATTTAGATTTTATACGGAAAGTAAATATTTTTTCTTTCGTTTCAAATCACAAATTAAATTTTAATTATATTA
>NW_017537012.1:317881-406033 GCF_001853355.1 Bactrocera latifrons
TTATAAGAAATAATTTTTAGAATCAATTTAAATATATAATAGAATGAAATGCGAAAAATGATTATTATTTAATTAAAACGTATTTTTTTGGAAAAAATATCTAATTATTCGAAAAGATAAGTCTTATTTCGAGGAATCAACCATAATTATGATGGTTAGGAACACCTTTTCAGACTTCTGCCGTTCTACCAGTTTTGTAGATACTCCATAACAAACAAAGGGGGGGCATTTGGGCGAATTGTATAAACAAGTTGARAATTATGCGCTTAAGAAAATTTTGCCAATGAAAAATAGCATAAAGTTAAGTCATAACAGTCAAAGAGCCATGATCTATGCCTCGAAACGAAAACCATATTTATGTAATCCGATTTCGAACAAGGCTAAAGTGGTATGCTCTTTACAAGTTATACCATTCGTATTTGAGCATTCGCACTGAAACAACGTTACGTTTCGTTAGGTTTCATTTTGTTGTTGCATGGATTTTCCTCTTAACTTTGATTTCATCATTTACTTCTTTTCTTACTTGTATATTTAAGTACGTARACACAGGCATATGCGACTTAATTTAACTAAAAGCATTGTGACTTTAAACTGCGCTTCAGCTCAGCCGCACTTTAGTGCGCTTACARTAAAGCTCAAAAACGGCAYTGAAGAAGAAAATTGTCTTATTACTTATTTAATGATTGTTGTTTCATTTCTTGTTTTAGTTTTTAACAGCAACACAACTCTCTCTCTTCGTCTCCTCAGTCTGCACATAATTTTTACTCACTTTTTCTTAAACGCCTATGCGAATTTTCATTGGCAATGCCCTGCTTTGGCGCGCCTAAAATTGCATTGCGTCTAACTTTCGCTCCGGCTCGTTTGCTCAATTGTGATTTTTACCCTTTTTTTCTAGTAGTAGTTTGACCGAAAACCGCCATTTGTCGCCGCGCRCACACACACACCAACGAAACCGAAAAGCGCCGAAAACCGAGTATGTGTGTGTGTGTAGGTATGAGTATCTAAATCGACAGCATGCAACGCGCGACAACAACACACGCGCGCGCACRCAAACACATATRCAATTAGTGTTGGCAAACACACAAAAAATCGCCGGAGCATAGAAAAGCAATAAGGTCGCCCGAAATTGTTGTGAACCTAATGAAAAACCAAATTGGCGGTGAATTGGGTATGTATGAACGAAAAGCAAAAATCGTTTGAAATGTGTTGCTGATGGCGTTGCATTTTTGAAACTGAATAATAAAAAATGCAGCATGCAACACTTGGCGGCGTGCGTGACGCACATACATATACACATATGCGCATAGCAACGTTGGCAAGGTGGCATTAACGCATAGCAATAATAGCAACAACACAATATTAACAATATGGCGAAAAACATAACGCGCCAAAGTATAATTTTGCTGATCAACACAGCTCATTATGTGTAGCAAATGCGCTCAGCGCTGACGCGGCAGTGCACGTAAGGTGTGGCGCGCATTATTGCGCGTGTGGCAAAATAAAAATTACAACCGACTGCGAAAAAAAAATAGACAAAAAAATACAACAAAAACAAAAGCATAATGAAGAAAGAGCATATTGTCCTGCGGCTAACGGTGCGACAGCCGCCAACTGTCAGTTTGCCGGGMCAGCGCCACAGTGAAACCGTGCGAGCTGYGGCGACAGAGCAGCAGCGGTTAGCGGGATACGTAAAGCGAGCAACAACAATGTTAATGCGCCTGTATGTATGCTAYACGGCGCAAATTGCACYCATACTCGCTGCGCGCTGCACACCGCAACATGTCTCATTGCGTGAGATCACGCGCCACAGGCCTCATGCCGCAAGTGCATAATTAGCCGTCGCTGCCGCGGCCGCTGCCACTGCACACCAATAATTGCTCTTGCTAGTGCACGCGTTGCTGTTYTTGTTGCATTCAATGCATTTACKTTGTTGTTGTATTAATAAGAAAGCAATTTACGGGCGCATTACCGCGCTGCAGCGCTCACCGCACAGCCGCCACGCACATACATGTATATTTGTTGCAATTGTTGTTGTCGCTCTGCTATTTTTTTCGCGTTGTTGTCGCGACATTTTGGTTTGTTTAATTTTTTCCACTTCGATTGTTTTGTTAACTCTTTTTATACAAATTTTTCAGCCCATCAGCAATATTATCTACCAGCTATTGGCTGCCGCACGGAATTGGTGGCATGATGGCAAGCAAACAAAACAAAAAATTATATATATATAACGCATGTATATAAGCAGATAAGTATATACAGCGCAACAATTAAAAAATTGCGCTTGTGTGAAGTCATGTGTACAACTTGACCTGTCAATGTTGCAACATGGTCGCCCAACAGCCGCGCACATATTCTAGGCCTCAAATAAACGTTATACCTATATACATATGTATATATCAGTGCTTCGGCTCATATGCAAATAAGCGCAATAAAAGTGATATATTTGTGCGAATGTGGCATTTACAGGGTGTCCTTTTATTGCTATGCGCTTAGTTTTTGAATTTAAACTAGTGCCACAGTTTTAGAGTTAGCGACCTGAAACTTTCCATATGTTTTTCAATCTTCAAAGTGCTACTTAATATTCGGAAACAGCGATAACGGACCAAAATAACACATAATTGCCATACAAACTGAAATATCAAAAAAAAGTCTTTTTATAGAAAACTTTTTTATTTGATATCTTGACAAAATTTTGTCTGAATCATTACTACAAATAATCGTAAAATCTCTGAAGAAATTGTTAAAAACGGTCAACTATAATGTATAGTTGTCATACAAACTGACCAATCGAAATTGAGTCCTTGTGTGGCAAACTTGCTTGTTTGACAAGCTATCTTCACGAAATTTGACACATGTAATTAACTAACACAACAATATAATCTTCAAAAATTTTTTTGCAATGGGAGCACTATAGCATATAGCTGTCATGCAAACTGATTTTTCGAAATAAAGTCCTTGTCTGGAAAACTTTTTATTTCTGAAAGGTAGTAAGCCGTAGAAAAGTTTTTTTTTCTGTTTTTATTTCATTTTTTATGTATTTTTCGTGTTTACAATAAACATTTTTTCTCCACCCTGTAATTATTCAGGCACCTCAGTATACATAGCGTAAATCCCACCACCAACCCTACGTTTTTTTTTGTACACGCTGCTAACGCCACAGCCGCCAATTATTTGCGGCATCTCAATAGCCTTTTTTTAGATGCCAAACATACTTTTTATTATTATTGTTATCATCATCATTAACAACCCCACCAACACTTTGCCATRGCAACGTATGCTGCGGGCAACAACAAAATGCATACAAAATTCATACAAAAACCACCGAYGCCAGCATCCATCCAACCCAGCCAGTGAAGCAGTCAGCCAACCAGAATGCGCTGATGTGCCTGTGTGTGTGCRTACACCAGCAAAAACCAACAAAATTTAAATTTTTTAAACATTTATTTTGGTAAAAAATGCAAATTAATACATTTCATTATTTTATTTATTTTCTGTTTCATTGCAGCGGCGMCACACACATACATGCAAACAGATTTCTGTTTTTTTTTCGCATACCGTTGTTTATCCAACTGTCAATGTGGCAATATATTGCGCGTTCTGCTCATTTATGCGTGTGCTTGAAGCCTTTTTAATTATTATTATTATTTTCACATATTTCATTATGGTCAGTCTACATGACCGCCACCTTAGCGCTGTCAGGCCTTTATTAAATGTCACCGCGCACAGTGTTGGCGCAAAAAAACAAGAATACAAAACAAAACAATGCAGGAGTTGCGTGCAAAAAAGGATATTTTGCCTTTAAAAAATTTATGAAAATACTCGAGCACTCATTATCATATAAAAATATTGTCATTATTGCCATTATTATTGTTTGCCAATTGCTGTCGTTGTTTAACAAATAGCGCACGCACACACATACATACACATGCGTGTCGATGCACAACGCCACTGTCGAGGCCGTCAATTTTTTGCCATAATGAGTGTTGCATACTAAATAACTAGGCATTGTTGCAGCGTAATCGACGCCATTGGTCGCATGATTCGATTGCAGACTGATAACCGAAGGACTCTATCGACAGCACTACAACTTTTATTTATTAAATGCGAGTTGTGGGCGTTGATGTTGTGCTTTGAGGTATGGAAAAGTTACAAGGGCTCTAAAAAATTCATTATTTTATTAATTAAATGTGGCTAATGAAGCGGCAGAAATGCGCCATTTTTATTAATTATATATTTTTTGCTAGCACTTTGAGTCAACGAGCATTTTAATATCTACATAAATATAWAAMTGAAATATGCATATACATATATATATACWTATATGTASGGCGTGAATACTGTTTCAAGGTAAGCAWAACTCTTCAAAAATAGAARGCATATCMTAAAAGGGCTTWATTCCGGTCGTTCAGTTTGTATGGCATCTATACGATATAGCGATCCGATCTAAAATTTTTTTTCAGATGTTTAGGTGCTACTTTTGAAAACTATGCAAGCCAAATTTCGTTSAAMTATCTCCTCAARTAAAATAGTTTTCCAYACAATGCATCGATTTTGAATGATCAGCWTGTATGACGTYTATATGCTATAGTAATCCGATCTTAGAAATGTCTTCAGATATTATAGCGCTTTCTTAAAAAATATCCTATGCCAAATTTTGAGCAAATATCTCCTTAATTAAAAAAGTTTYCWRTACAAGAACTCGATTGCGAATGATCAGTTTGTATGACAGCTGTATGCTATAATCGGTCGATATAAAAAATTTCTTCAGRTATTGTAGCACTGYCTTTGAAAATTATGCGTACTAAATTYCGTGCAGATAYCTCGTCAAATAAAAAAGTTTTTCTTACAAGAACTAGATTTTGATTGATCAGTTTGTATGGCAGCTATACGCTATAGTAGTCCGATCTATATAATTTCTTCAAAGATTACATTGCTGCTCTGGAAAATTATTCATGTCGAATTTCTTGAAGATGTCTCTTAAAATGAAGAAGCTTTCCATATAAGTACTTGATTCCGATTCCCGTCCTGCTATATGGTGCAGAGGCTTGGACAACTGCTGACTTGACGTTGCGAGTTTTCGGGAGAAAAGTTCTGCGAAAGATTTACAGTCCTTTGCGCGTTGACCACAGCGAATATAACATTCRATGAGATATATGACGACATTGACATATTTCAGCGAATTAAAAGAAGAAGAATTTGTATGGCAACYGTATGCTATAGTGGTCCTACAACGGCGATTTCGACAAATGTGTAGATTTTTAAGAAGAAAAGAACGCAGGCAAGACTTAAGGTCGARAACTCAAAAGCTGAAGGACTACTATAGCATATATGTAGCTGCCATATAAACTGTCCAAAAATCAAGTTCTTGGATAGAAGCTTTTGTATTTGTATTATTTGTAACTTTGTTTTAGGGTGTATTTAAAAATAACATTGCGGTTATTACCTAGACTTCATGAAAAATTTTATATTCAATTTCTTTTTTTTTTTACTAAAATCCCGATAAACCCCCCCGCTCAACGAAATTTGCCTTAAAGTAGAGACCACATAATAAAACAAGTTGATTTAGTATAAGAAAAAATATTTTTTAAACAATATAATTACTTTTTAAACATACTTTTTTACAATATCACTAAACACTAACATATTTCAAAAGTACAGTCTACACAAAAAACTTACTTCAATTCAATTTTTTCCAGCATATTGCCTTATTAATATTTAATGACTAGTTTGCTTTCGGATAAAGAATTATCCGCATAATTTCATTAATATAATATTTGAGCGAAGTTGCCAAATGAAATTATTAACAACAAAGCGATTTTTAATTAGTACCCAAACCAGAAACGCACTCAAATTGTATGCAGCAGCAGATTGTTGCGACAGGAAGYTATATTCAATTAACCAACTCATATATGCGAGTTCGATACATGCAAACACACRTACAGCACATAAATATTTACTTATATGCTTTTATATATTCGTGAGTTATATGCAATCACTGATAATGGGCTTGTACATAACGTAACGGCTATTGAAGAGTCAAATGAGCGCAAAAAATGTAAATATGAAAATTTGGCCGGCCAAGGTATTACATAAATTTCAAAACAAAACAAAATGCAACGAACGCAACAATATGCTAAAAAAACGGTATTGAGAATAATAAGGAGGCATTAATAAATTCGGATACATTTCAGCGTATATAGTAGCTAAATTTTATATATAATGTGCGCCCTCCTACATTTGTATATATATTAACAGCTATATTGCTTCTTTTTAAACCAATACTGCGCTTAGAGGTTTATAACTTCGTATTTTTAAATTTTTTTATGAAAAAATAAAAAAAAATAAACTTTGAAAAGGAAAAAATTTTAAATAAAAATATATTTTTTAAATTTATTTTTCACTAAACTCAAATACTAAGTAAGCATATAAAGCATATTAAACTTATTGCTATAAACAACACATACTACTTTAGTCGTCTTCGATTCACCAACTACCAAATAGTTTATCTACAGCTCTATTCTGCTCTCGTAATATAATATTTAGTTTAGCCTCAAACCTAAATGTTAATATCCAAGTCTCAAACCGCAATCCTAATATCGAACTATCCCACCGACACTCTTATTTCTGATTTCAACTTACGAGGTATATAGTAAATGATTAGACTGTGCTAAATGCTTGAGAGGGAGAAACTCTGATCTGAAAAATTTCTTCGGAAATTATACCGAAATCGGTTTTCACACAAAAACAACTTTTGGATCGCTGAGTTTGTATGGCAGCTATAYGCTACAGTAGTTCGATCCTAACAATATGTCCTGAGAATGTAATTTTCGACCACTTTTGCAATTGGGGCCGTATGTCAGCAATAACTCGGCGAATATACTCTTCTTAGGAGTTAATAATCTCGGATTAATCTGCGTAGCCAAGCGACTTCAACTAAACCGAATAAAAGGTCGCCCAAATCAACATCCTATAATATCAGAAAGTCCGGGTACCATAAATTCATTAATCATGGCTCCACAACATTACATTTTAACTGTTACATTATGGCCGGCTTCATTTTKGAAGAAATATGAAACAACCGCCTCATGGTGACTCGAAAGACCATATATAACCGAGTCATTATTGTGCAAATGTTGTTCCGTAGTAAGTCGATCCTTTGTGAAATGCCAAACCAAGCTAAGTGTAAAGGTAGTAACAGCTGTCTAAAAGACCAACTCCAAGAAAGAAGAAAATTAGGACTACCATTTGTAGATCTCTTATACGAAATACATGTAACTAGAGAGAAACTTTCTGTTTAAAATTAATACGGACGTTTTTTCAAGCCTTCGTCGGTTACCTCGRTATCTCGTAGTGAAATTCTGAGTCATAAAAACTATGGAACTAGTGATCCAGGAAAGTCAGTTGTGCATRACCGAAATTAATTAGAATTGATATTCGGCCAAGTAAGAGCCATAATTGGTAGATCTCTCAAGATCATAGAATATAATTAAAGAGAAAATTTGCCGGTACGAAATATGGCTCAAGCCCACAACTTCCGGTCTTAGGACAAGTATTCTCTGGGTGGCCAAAACATATGCGTTTGGGTTGGGTCTTCCTAGGGTTGTACGCTGGATTTGAAAYCCGCCACGTAAGAAAGAAAACAGCCTCTCTCAAATGAGAGAAGGTATTCAGAACCTGAGTAGAATATAATATGTTTCAGACGTCATTCCAGTGCACATTTCTGGATATGTTTTGCTCAACAAATTGAGTCCACGTACAATGGTTAAACCAAGGACTAGGGTAAAAATTGTCGTAAACCACGCATATAAGTATTTTCACACGTAAATAAGGACAGGGCACATAGTATGTACATAAATATATTAAATATAAGTATATAGATATATGTATATATATATACAATAAACAGTTAACTACCGTMTTTTTCGCCAACTCTTAAATTTAACAACCAACGCATATTTTTTTACATTTACCCCTTTCATCCCCAYATAAATGTATACTCGGTCAAGCCTGAAAGCTACATGAAAGTACACGCATTGTCATAGAGTTTTAATTTTATTTGGCAAGAGATTTTTGTTTTTCTATATTACATGTAGTATATGTACATGCTATGTACATATGTAAAATGCATGTTAAATGAAAATGTATTTMAAAAAATCACTCGATCGTAATTTTTATTTTGAACATTTTTTCGTAGCCGAATATACATATCGCTGTTTTAAATTAASCCAAAAAAACATTGAAAATTGCAGCATATTTTATATTATGCCATTGTATGTATATATATTAATCATGCACATGCCATAGGTGCGAAAATTGTAAGTATATGCGTTCATGTGTATGTGTAAGAGTGTGAGCGAGAGAGCCTTACGCATATAATAGCTGAAAAAGTGCATGAATTACATATGTAGAGCAGCGCTTTATACGCAATATTTTATATGTATGTATATACATATGTGATACATAAAATAGATCAAATAAATCCTTAAAAACTGCATTTGTCCGGCGACACACAGGTTACTGCAACAAAACGGCCAAAAGTTTTAATTTAAACTCTAGTGTCATACGGCATGGAGGCTATTAATGCTTTTATATTTGTATATACAATAATATATTTATATATATATGCAATTGCAATATACCATTAAGCATGTSTGTGCGCCAACTGCGTGGATATACGCATTTTTTTAAGTAAGGATTGCACGAATTGACAACATCGGCAGTTGCGACGCGGCTGTGCCTGTTTTTGTTGTATTTTATTACAAGTGCAGGATGTCGAAAAGCYCGAATTGCTGGCGCTGTCGCATATACATATAAATATTTAAATTTGTGCATAYATGGTAGGCATAACTGTACGGTTATACATGCGTTTAACCCTTGCTATGCCAGCAAACTAGTTGTGAACCAAATGATGCGTAGAAAACCAAAGAATTGGATATCGAAACTACGCTGGTGAGTAACGATAATTAAAACAAGAAAAGCTTTCATTTCAGGAAAACCATAATAAGTTTCACAAATAAAAAAGTATACCATCCAAAGTTTAGACTTTGAACGATCCATTTGTATGGCAGCTACATATGCTTATGCTAGAGTGGTTCGCTGTGAACAAWTTCTTCGCAAAATATACCGTGCCTTTAGACAATAATCCACGGGGAGTTTCATGAAGATATCTCTGCAGATTAAATAGCTTTCCATATAAAAACTTAATTTGGATCGGTGAGTTTGTATGGCAGCTACATACATATATGCTAGAGTAGCCTGATCCGAACAATTTCTGCGCAGATTATGGACTTGCTTTGGAAAATAAGCTGTGCAAAATTCGGTCAAGATATCTCGTCAAATAAAAAAGCTTTTCATACAAGACTTAGATTTTGTTCGTCATGTTTGTATGACAACTATATGATATAGTAGTCCGATCTGAACAATAACAAGTTTAAATTTTTTTTTTGGAACATAATACAAAATATAACTAAATACTATGAAATTCATATAACAATAAAAACTCAAATATATTCTGTACACGTTGAACTTACAAGGGTTAATACACGCAACAACACAAATGCCTTCGCTTTGCATTTCATTTTGCGAGCGAAAAAATGCCACCCACCCAATTTTAATGCGCTTGCTATTGTTTGTTGGTTGTCATGTTAAATTTTATTTTTAATTTTACACAAATTTTTTATGTTCACACACACATACACAGAAACCAATGCGCGTTTGCTTTAAATTTCCGCATTTCTTTTTTGTGCCACTGAACCACAGCGACATGCAGCGCATAAAATAAAATATGTAAAGCATATAGTATAGTAAAAAATTTCGCCCAGTTGCCGTTGCGCGTTGCTGGTTTGGGTCATTTTCGTGGTCGGCAACGGTCATGCGCGCTGCAACCGCAATATTCGCTGTTGATGCTGGCTGCTGGCTGCTGGCCGTTGGCCACCTAGCGTCTGCACTGGGCGTCATACACAGCATCATAAAGCTCACCACTCRCTAGCCTCCCCACCTTTACTCCGCTGCTGCTTATATTATATAGATGTATATATGAACATCACGCTTTTCCGGCCTTTTCAGCATGCGTCAGTTGTGTCCGGTGGCTTTGTGTTCCAGCAATTCGCTRTCTGTTTGTACATTTCGTGTTTTACGTTTTTTGTTTAATTTTTTGTTTGATCCCTTTCAGCTTATTTTAATTTCATTGCGACTCCTTTTGTTATAATTTAATAAAATATTCAATTAAAAATTATTGTTGCTGCTGTAGTTGCTTTTGTATTGACAGAACATTCTTCATTGGTTGGCTTTGATTGCATTTTGAACGGCTGCAAGAATTCTTTTGTCGGCTTCACAAYGACTTCATTAGAGCTCCAGCGTATGCATTTTTTCATTAGCCAATGATACAACTTTAAATTAAGCATCTTTTGATTACAGCCAAACTGAGCAGACACCCGAAACGATACAGAATTTCTTTAAAAGACATATTTTTCCCATACCGGGAATCGAACCCGGGCCTTCCGGGTGAGAGCCGGATATCCTAACCACTAGACAATATGGGATTTTGGCTTTAAAACTGCTAATTGTCACACATTAACCTGTCTCTTATACACATCTAGATGTGTATAAGAGACAGCCACTAGACAATATGGGATTTTGGCTTTAAAACTGCTAATTGTCGACATCCGCTACTTCAATGAGTTTTTTTTTTATTAAAAATAAAAGATTTTAGAAAAATTTGTAAAAAATATACTAATTAAAAAGTTTTAATAAAGACATTCTATTTTRCTTCAAAATTGTTTTCGGAAAATTCTCAAAATCAGGAAACGCTGGAAGAAACTTATATGCTATATGCTCTGTTATGTTTTTAAATTTTCATTAGGACTTTTAGAAGGAAACTTTTACGTAGTATCAATATATCCATTCAAGAACCGAGTAACAAGAATTATATTATATAGATGAGCATACGACCGATTTAAAAAATTGTCCTTCCCATACCGGGAATCGAACCCGGGCCTTCCGGGTGAGAGCCGGATATCCTAACCACTAGACAATATGGGACTTTTGAAATTATATTGCAAAACCTTACACATTAACAGTACGAAAAATCGAAAACTGATTTTGAGACACGATTTTGAAAGTAAATTTTTTTAAGGATTCTAAATTTTGTTAGTTTTTGAGATATTAAAATGAAATKTAATGCATAGGTGCATAGGCCAGATGGGACAACTATATCACATATCTTCCATACAACCAATAAAACAAAATTTTTCAACGTCATCTTAAAAATTGCTACCTTCAAATCAGTTTTAGAGTCATAGGYGAGCTAAAGTGAGAAAGTGAATCATCCATCTCCAGGGTTGTGCACCGGGTTTGGGTCCCGCCACGTAACAAAACATCCAAAATGGATTTTTCAACAACAATCTGTGCTCTGCTGTAAGTTCGGCTATAACAGCAAAAGTKGTGCCTACGCCAATAAAGAAGAAATCGGATTTTTCTAAAACTAGTACTTTTAATACCGTATCAGATTTCTCAATACATGTCCAACTCATTTTASGCAAGCAAGCTTATATTTTATTTACACAAAATCTGCATTTCCATTACAACAAAAGATATGCTTTTACTTTGCCGCAACGGAAATTGCATTTCAAATTAAAATAATCGAAATTCGAAAAACCGCAAATGCACGAAAGTGCGACTTCTCCATGCCGTTATTAAACCACGCATTTACTCATTCACACACACGCACACACATMCGCAGCACCGAGGCGTATTTTAAAAGCCACTGCGTACGGAGTTTTACCTGTGCACCCCTAAATTCAACGATAGACCGGCAGCAATGCCCATGCAACAACATATTTTTTATGAGTTTCACGAAAATTCATTAAAATTTTAACGGTAAAAATAAAGCGAACATTAAAAATGCCAATCATTGTGGTTTAAGTGCGACTGCACTCATACGCGCACCGTACTGGAGGCAGCCAGCGCACTTGCCGCGCTGCCGTTGTGCCATAAATACGATTATAATTGCATATTCGGTTGCAATTGAATTTCAGCGTGCTTTCAACGAGCAAATATACAGTGCACCGTCAAGTCCATTACCAAGGCACACCAAACAAACATCCCTAGATTTACTTGGACGTACGCAGTGTAAGTACTTGCTTAACAGCTACTGGCAGTCCGTCAGTAATGGACAGTACGCTGAGTAGTATTGTGCCGCAGATGGGACTTTTGTAAGCTGTAAGCAATCATACGTGAGTCAAACGATTTGTGGAATGTGGGTGAAGGCTTATGACTGGTATTTGCATTGGAAATCTTCTCTGATAATAATTATACCTTGAACAGGGGGGAGTTTAAAAAACCTAGCAGGAAACAACACACCAACTAGTACCTCAATTTTCGAGATATTAGCATAAAGCTGCCAAACAAACTGAACGATCGGAGTAAAGTGCTTGTATGGAAAACTTTTTCAGTTCACGAGATATCTTCAAGAGATTTGACGTGGGTTAATCCTAAAGGCAATGGTCCGCGAAGAAATTGTTTAGATCAGCCTACTCAGCATATAGCGGCCATACAAAYCGAACTTTCTAAGTAAAGTGCTTGTATAGGAAAGTCTTTCATTTGAAAAGATATATTATACGAAATTTGGTACAGGTTATTTTCTATAACAATGATGCAATGGTCTAAAATACTATTTTGTTCGATATTTTAACTTTTTTCATATAAAATCACATCAAAAAGTAAAACCGACCACAAAATGATAAAAATTGCTTTAAAATGTCTCTCAATGAATAAAAAATTGTTCAGCAAAARTTATATCCYTCCCATACCGGGAATCGAACCCGGGCCTTCCGGGTGAGAGCCGGATATCCTAACCACTAGACAATATGGGACTTATAATATTGTTAAACACCAGCCGCACACCCTGCTGCATGAGTATAATATGGTATATACGTTCGACAATGCCAAGTTATTGGCACATCTCACCCAGGCGTGCATCATACGCCGCACACACTCATTTGTCTGACCAACCCAGCCGGCCGGCAAGCGCCTCAGCACATAACAACAATAGACGAATGTGTTTAATTGAAAACACAAAAGCGCGCATTTATGGCGTCGGCACAAATGGTGTGGAACAAAATACAGAAATGAGAATAAGCAATAAACAATTTATTTTCCACACTTCTTAAAAATATATATATATATCATCGCTTATGTGGTGGAATAATCCATTGGAGACGGATGATGCCTTTCAAACTATTTATACCATCTCTTAATGCAATGTTTAATTTACTTAATGTATAATTTTTTAGATTGGTACTAGGCATAAGAGCATTAAGATATATGGRATGGTTTTGACGTTCAAAATAACTCCACTAACACACGCGAAATTGACTTACTAGTAGAGAACAGAGAGRTGTATTTATGAACCTCTTGGTCTCTCATTGATAAAGGGACTACCTTTGAGAAATTTGAAAGMATTTCTGTACAGATTCTGATAGTTTAGGTAATGAGATTGATCCCAGCATGAGCCTCAATGAAACAACTGAGAACGCCGGTCTGTTGTAGTACCTAAAACTCCTATAAAACATAACATACCCGCAAACAAATACAAATCCTCGTAAATTTGTTGAGTCGGCTAATAACAATTTCGTCTATGGCTTCTGGTTCATCGAAGGTAAGTCTCCCGAATTGTTTCAGTCTGTTTTGTGAAGGCTGAACAAAGAAAAAAATGTTTCCCTGTATCACCCTCCATCACAGAACTATGACAACTAGTGTCCAATAAAAAGTTGAGCCGCATCTCTTGAATGTCTTTTAACTATTGTCCAGTAAGAACCGCTAAGGGTTAGTAGTTCAGTAGATCTCATGCGTTCTACTCTAAGCCTTAAAAATTGTGCTGTCACACATTGGAGATCCAACACATACTGATGTGAGCAGGATAAGGGTACCATCTCTGAATAGCTCATTAACTTTTCAATTACCAGCTGTTCCGCTATGACCTGCCACACAAACGGGTCTGACGATCAAATAGCTTGATACAATTTCTAGTGAAGACAATTACTCCTTGACTAGCTTTAAGCATACACTTAGCCAGTGCTATTATTATCGCTTTGATGTTGGATAAAATATTCATCTTTCTAAAGGAGGCTGCATTTCATATCAATATGTCTGTCGCCTTTATAATAGCAGCCATTTTGTCTGAAAAACGCTAAAGTGGGCTGGTAGCCCAAACTCAGATTGACGAAAAGCTCTTTACAGAGAACGGCCAACGGCTTCTCTCTATTAACAACACCCTCGTAGCAAGAATGTAGTTGAAGGAGAAAAAATTCGGCGCGGAAGAAAAATTTCGGAATAGAAGAAAAACACTCCAGATCTGAGTATATTCGACGCAGCAAAAGAAAAGGGAAGATCTCCACTCCGTTGRAAAGACAAGGTGGAGAAGGACCTGAAAACCTAAGATAACGCAACTAAACAACGAGTAATTATTAATTTCAAAAGCTGTAGCTTTATGCGAGACATTTGAGAGCTCTGRGAGCAAACAAATCAATCAATTAACAATCAACTAATCCTTGACGCGCTTCTAAAATGCATCCATCAAAATAAAATCTCTACCGTACAATAACCTGTCTGGCTGGCCATCTTCGCCGATCAACTTCTAATAGCACACACACGCAGACACACAAGTGGCAACACTGATATGCAGCATTTTGGAGCTACCGGCTCTTAATAGCCAGTTTGTCTATAAAATCCCGCCAATCCCCATTTGCAGCTCACAAAACAGATAAAAATATTTGTATATATATAACTGTATGTATACCGCTATGCATTTACATATGAACAGCAGCCAGTTTGGCTTTAGCTTTGGCTTGTAGTCGCATTTGGCGGCATCATTGGGATTATAATTAATATTGATAAATGGCCGCATTTGACTGCACGCCTGAGTGAATAGATGATCGACGGACGGCTGTGTGAGTGGCTTGAATGACTAAAAGAGTGCTGACCAATTGCATGACAGGCGGCATGACTGGCCAAAGTGACTGACTGTCTGACTGCACTGCACTTTTTCTACTTTTTGCCGATAGATAAAACTGCCGCTGTAGCTGTTGCTGTTATTATTGTAGCATATATTGCGTGCATGCAAAGTAAAACCACACTAGCTGTATAGCGCGTTGCATGCCACTAAAAATCACTCATCAGCAGTTGAAAATTGGAATGAGTTGACATCAACAGGATATTCACATGGTCAGATGAGGCACAAATGTATTTCGCATTTCAACTGTACGTGTATATACTATGTGTGTGTGTGCTTTGCAACTTCAGTAATGCATTTGCCATGGCAGTGAATGTAATTAAGCGCCGACGCTGGCGGTTGCAGCAGTAAAAGCTACTGTTGCAGTTCAATGCTGTCACTGCGAAGATTTGATATGCTCTATTTTTGCAAGTGGCGGGAAAATTGATTTGATTTTTTATACTTTTTTTAATTTATAYATATTTTTTCAATGTTGTTTAAATACCTATAAATGTATATAATATACAACGGCATACATTGCACCTATGTGCCACACAGGTGCATTACAACCCAGCAGTGAAACCAAGTATTTTTAAACTACTTTCGAATTAGGAGCCACATAGTATGAACTGGAGATCGAACTAGTCACTCAAATGTAATTTTTTCATATAAGCAACAGGTATTTTTCACAAKCTGCAGCCCAAAAAATTTCAATTCTCGTCTTTTCTCCAAAACTAACTASATTCAAACCAGTTCAAAGCGGATACATAACTAACTAGTGCAAAATATATGCTCAGGCATAATTTTGAACATATACGCATTTACTATCTCTTTCTCTAATCTCTAAAAATTGCTGACTAGTTTCAAACTAGTTCCAAGCGGGCGTATAAATAACTAGTGCCAATATATATGATCAATTCAGAGACAAATGTGATTCAGCGCATCCGCGTTTTTATTGCTAAATAGTTGACCTAACTGTACTCTCTCTCTCTCTCTCTCTCTCTCTCTCTTTCTCTTAACTCTCTAACAAAAGCTATACTTCTTTAACAATTGACATTACAAACAAGCAGTGAACAAAGTGGTTATCCAGTACCAACTACATACATTGTAGGAACTGGGGCTCGAACTGATCAGCCAACTGTCTTGTTTCATGCAAGAAGCAGCCATTCTTTTTCAATATGATTTATTTTCTTGTTTCAGACTAGTCCAAAAYGGATACATAGCTCTAGTAATCTCAGTTGTTACATTTTATTTGAAATTGCACTAGTTCCACACTAGTTCAAAACCTACTTAAAACGAACTAGTGCAATACATTTAAGCAGGTACCCTTTTTATATAATTTTATTCACAACCAGCACATTTTTATAGAAAAAAAGTTGATTACTCGACGTAATTCTACTMTCTCACTCTCAACTCTCTCAAGCCGCAGTAAAAAAGCGCAGTTAACAACTAAAATGTACTATTCATATTTCTACTAGTCAGAAAAGTATAAATGACTAGTAGAATTATGGACAGTACATTGTAAACTGCGCTTTTTTACTGCTGCGACCTCACTGCAACACTGCATTTGCAACATTTGTATGGAACATAGTTCATTTATATAGTACATATATATATACCGATTKTTCAATCACTTCCAAACCATTTTACTGAACACGCTTTTTTTTTTAATTTTTCAATTTCTTTACTTTCTATTTTTGATGCCACACAATTTGCGCTCCTCCCTCCTGCATTTGTTTTTGTGTCGTTGATTTTTTTTTTTTTTTTTATTGAAAAATGTTTTTAATTAATATGCTTCAGAGTTGAAGTGGTTGCTATATTTCGCATATGAAAACGAAGTGGCCCACTTCAGCCGTCAAGTCAACGAGTACCCATCCTGCCGCGAGTTGCTTAAAAGCATCAACAACAAATTCAGTTGCAACGCGGGCACCGCATGCCGCGCCCACCCTCAAACGYTGCGCTTTGTGTTGCAGTTAACCGCCTGCAGGTTATTGCAGTTGTTGTTGCAATATTATTTTTCCATATATTTTTTTGCTTTTCTGCTTTTGCTGATTTCTGCTGTCGTGGCGGCACTTTGAGTTTCATTCGTTTATCCATCAACGTCATCAGTGCTTTTCTTTATGCRCCCTTGCTGCCTCTGGCTGCTGCTGCCGCGTGTTGTTGGCGTTGTCGTATGTCAAAAATTGCATTTCCGCGCCACAATCACAGCGTTGCATGCAGTGTGCACATGTGTGTGTCGCTTTCTATGCATACAAATATAAACAGCAACGCTGTTGCATATGTTTTTGTATTAATACTTCCGCTAAGCATGTTGCTTTTGTTATTTCTGTTATTTTTTTTGGGTTTTTTGCTTTTAACGCCAGACAGCCTGTGAAATTTCCCTTGCAGTCCTTTTGATACCCCTTCCTTCGTGTCGCTGCGCTTTGTCTTCCATTTCCCTTTTATTCATATTTAATATTTAATTTTATCCCTTAAGTGCTCGCCCGTATTTGGAAGAAGGGGAGCCTGATTGTTGTACAGCTTTAGCGTAGCTGCGTTTTGCACATATGTGCGAGTTCATATATGAAGGGAAATATGCCTCCGTAAACTGATAAATAGATTAGTATACCATAAATTTTATGAAGATTTAGTGGATAAAGCCCAAAACCCCTTCAACAACATAGTAAGCAGAACTCAAAAATATCCTAAAAAAAAAAAAATATCGCCCAAATTCGAAGCACGAATACTAGATCTTCTTCTTTGTAACTACAACCATGGATCGGTCCGAGAACACAAAACTTCGCCAGTTATCTTGGTTCTTTGCGAGATCACGCCGGTTGTACATGCCAAATGCAAATAGGTTACTATGCGCTTGATCTTTCCAGAGAAAGCGTGGACGCCCTTGCTTCCGTTGCCCGTCTCACTTGTCTACCGATCCCACAGTAGCACCTGTTGTCAAGAGTTATTCTGTACTTGATCTCCAAGATTGGTTCCGATATATGCAAAGAACTTAACTTTTTCAAATTAGGAACTGGCAACAGTCCAGCCAGTACCCTCCTTAATCTCAAGACCGCCTCTTTTGCTTCATTTTCTATGCTGCGCAGGCGACACGTTTCACCTTTTCCAGCATTATATTGAAGAAGACGCACGAGAGAGGATCATCTTGCTTAAAACCTGATCCGGTATCGAGCAGCTCGAACAGGTCCTGCCGGATTTTGAAAGTTTCATTGATACAACGGTCCCGTTTGCAACCGCAATTCCTAGTCGGCAGACGCCACATGCCCAAGCTGTTGAGCCCTTAAACCRATTACCTCGGGGTAGCCTCATTAAGTCACCCTCTCTCTAGACCGTGACTTAGCATACTACACATGTTGGTTACCGCATCTCACTCAAAATTGCCACCGTTGCCTGGGAGTGCTCGACGCGTACGCAGTACTAGGGATTAAGTATATAAGCTCTWTTATGACGGAATAYAAATAKTAACTACCAMAYACCTAACGASCATACATAAATCCGGAAATTCTTTAATGGAAGTCTTAGCATTAATTTCATGTTCAAGAAAGTTACAATGTCGCTTGAGWATGACTAAACACGGCARRAATATTTGTTATYTTGGTATCTTGTATAAAATAAATCAATATGTTTAAATATATGRCTTATAGCTTCGCATACCCATAACTTCTTAGTCATARTACGATTTATTGTGACATTCCAGGAAATMTTCAATTAAGGTTAACGAAACAGGTCACTAATTTCAGCTAATTCTCAGCTCCACTTAAACTCATTACACATACCATACAATATAATCCATATATTACTTGRAATCAGCTAAATAATGGTGAGTTAATTAATTGAACGCTTTCCTTTCGCAACTAAAGTAAATTTACTGTCAAACCAATTTGGTTATTGTAGCGCCGTGAACTTCTCTGGTAGCACTGCTGCAGTTGTTATGCGCTCTAAATACAACTCAGCCTGCCAAATGAGCCGAAACKAATGCCGATAAACTAAAAACATAAGAAACAAGTCTTGCGACCGCATGACAATTCCGCAGCAGCAGCAGCCGCAGCTCCGGTTCCGCCAATCGGTTTATTTGCACAAGTTGCCACAGTTGCTGTCGCAATAGTTGGCCGTATCTTATGGGTACATCTAACAAATTACCAGCACTAACATGCGACCGCCGYCGAAACGAATGCAGTGAGCGCGATTTGCAAGGAATAAAAATGAAGATTCATACACGGCATCGAACKCGAAGTCGAACTCGTCGGTGTAGTACTTATGTAAATTGTTGGGGAAATTAAGATGGAAGATGAAAGAGGTRCGATTATCGGCGCAATTAACATCCAGCAGATACTTGTAGCAATCTCCGACAAGTAGGTGATCCTCAACATCAACCGTCGAACAATCGACAAGTTGYCACGCCAAAACATTGTCGCCAGCAACTGGTTTGTGTTGTGTTATTGTTGCTTGAACTCGGTACTCAAGCAAATGCGCGACGGTCCGCATAAATTTGGTTACATCCAAGCGGCGCATTCGCTACCAAATGCTAAGCTTACGCTGGCTACTTTTAAACGACCGAAAAATATGAGTAAACATAAATTGAAATTATGACAGTGAAAACTAACATTTGCACGCCGACAAGTCGTTTCGCCGCAGCAGCAGCGACAGGGACAGAAGCCATTCTTGACCGATTCGACGAACATTTGCGCAAGTCACGGCGGTAGCGCCGCCAGCGTTTACTTATTGTCACTAATTACCTCGGTATAATTAAATTGGCAACGCTATCCCGAAAAACAGGATCATTTCTAATCTGTGCTGGCAGTCGTCACTGCTGGCTGGAGCAACTACTCCACATGGCAGTTCAACGTCAGCTTGTCGCGCTGTGTTGGCACTTTGGCGCTTAGYGCATCTTTGGCGGCTGCTGAGCTATTGTCGTTGCCATTACAAGCCGACATTTTTAGTGCATGGRAAAACAGGTAAAGCCGACAAATTATTTCTAATTATCGATGGATTTTCTTGTTGGAACATATTKTAAGAAAGATTGATAAGCGTRKCAAATTATGAGTTCAAACATGTTCACTAAGTCATATGTTTTCTCAATTTTTATTGCAAATATATGAAAATGACCGCGGAATCTGAAAATTGTGGTTGTTCATCGAACAGAATCTTCTTTAAAAGGAGAGAACTGTTCASAAGAATATCATTATTTCTGAAATCTACAGCTGATCTCTTATCATCCGAGTGTTTGCGTCTTTTTTGCGGAAAATACCCTTGCGATTTCTCATAAATAGAGAGTTCTGGAAGCATGCAGCAATTTGATATCCATATTTAACGTAATATTGTGTTCGACTGAATATGAAAGCAAAGGAGTTTTCACGTGGAGCAAAGGATGATCCGAGGATCTTTTCAACAACGTAATTCGCTCTAAAATCCAATGATCTCTCTCTAGAGAAAATTATTTCATCTATGGAGTACAACTGGTAAAAACAGTAAATTCGATAACTCTAACTACAGTCTAACTACTAACATTTACTGAAAAGTTCAGTTATCGAACATATAAGGGATAATAAGTGGTGCATGAGTTTCTTGAAATGTTAAAAAACGAAAGGTCGAAGACCACAACTGATAAAAAAAAACCTTTTATTTGGAAAAGAATTTGAACTCGAAATACAATTCTTAGCAGCAAGAGCAATTGAGAATTATTAATGTTTTTCTACGAAGTTGAGCAAAGTTTGGGAAGTATGGAAATAATATGTCGATTTCTATTATTCTACAGATAAGATCTAGAGCCTCAAGGACTGCTATGAGTTTTCCTCAAGGAGTAGGGAATGGAATATATATCCTAACCACAAATTCCACACCTTATATCAGGGAGAAKATTTTTTCAACAAAGCAAACCACTGTTGCGTTATTCAGGCAAAGGTGGTTGCCAATCAAGTGTCTGACCTCACAATAAATATAGGTAGTACTTTTGTAAAGAGCTCTCCGTCTATCTCAGTTTTAGGCTATCGTACCACTGTAGTGTTATTCMTTCAAAGATGGTAGCTATTAAAGTATCTGTCCTCACTATAAAAAACACCAAGCTACTTCATCATCATCCTTACTCCACTCTAAGCAAGCGTTGGTCGCCAACCGGGATTAGTTTGTCTAATTATGTTTAGTTGGAATAATTATATAACAGTTCCAGGTACCACAATGGGTCGGTAGTCAAAGCTGTCCAAGTAAGATCCCCGTCAGGATCGACCTCTTAACCTAACCTACACCTAACCTTCATTCAACTCAAATGTACGTGCGCTGATGAAATCCAAAAAATTTTTTCTCAACATAAGTAACAGTCGGCTTTTAGATTTACACATACATACTTATATACGCATATATGCACACGAGCTCACACACAATAAAATTAAAATAAAGTCGCCATTAAAGCGCATTCAAGGTAATCCAACGCATTCAGCTGCAAATAAAGCGATTATGGGAAATGTAAAAGAACGCAATCAAGTCAACAACAGCAGCAGCAACAACAGCCATAAMAATCAATTACAAAAACAAAATTTCACTAAATCGTGTTTGATGCTTTTGATGTTGCAACAAGTCACAATTGCAACCAGTTCTGCTTTCTTGTTGCTCAYAACGTAAACATTTTGTTTTTACGCCAACTCGGTTGTTTACATATGGCATTCTGGTCGTGGCAAACGCCAACATGCAAAACATAAGAGCCGTGCATAGACGACGACGAAGAGGGCGACTTGTGGCCTCAGTGTGTAACGCATCAGTGGAGTCATTTAAAGAGGCACRACGAAAGAAGTTCAAAATAAACAGTGAAGTGGATGAGATACCTCGAGTAAAAGAAAGGAAACACGAAGTAGATGAAGTGTGTGCGGCGCGGGTGGGAGCAGTGTGATTTACCTAGGCGCACAAATGCATGCTCACATATCCAACGGSCGTTGGGCTCTGTGCTCTGGGCAAAGTCAAAGTCGCACTTACGTACTTTGTTTACACAGCGCTACTTCGTKTTGGCTGGTCGTGCTGGCACATATGTATGTCCGGCCATTTGTACTTGTACTTTGTGTAAATATAATACTATGCATATGCCACCAACAATATGCGTAACTGTGTCTTCAAAACTAAACGCCCTTGACCGTCGTTGGGGCAACATCACAGTACCACATACATACATATATACTTTGTGTGGTCATATATACGCACAGCTTTTGTCTTTGTTTTCGCGTTGGCAGCTGCAAAAATAAACTCACCACAAGACACACGAAGCAAAAGTACACAACGGTTATGCAGGCGAAAAGCGCACAAAAAGCTTTGAAGAAGGCAAAAGCAACAATACGAATTAACTCGCGTAGCAGAAAGTGCAGTGAAGTGTAACTAAATGAGGCACACTTCAGGCTCAGGCGTTCTATAGACAGGTATAGTCATACGAGTACTGAACTAGAATGCATATGCTTGAGTATTCCCTGAASTTGTAGTATAATCCATAAAAAACAATCTCTGTTTGAATTTCTTAAACAAAAATCCGAGTTTTTTATTGCCTTTCAATTCGGTTGGACCGTAAGACCAAAATAAACGCTTTAAAGGCCTACCGATTCTTTTCGTGTTGCGATGGACATGAAATAAAAGTTGTCGGACGTCCGCAAGCCCCAATAAAGAGAAGAAAAATCTTAACAGTAAGAGAGCCCTACCTAATACCTCTTATGGTATCAAACAGCTCAGAGATGTCCTACCCGATTTTACGGAAGCAATGGCTGTGCTCAACGTCATTCTGYATAACCGCATACATTTTTCAGGGATACACAATTCAAACATGGTGTTGAGTAGGCACTCCTGTCGAAAGCGGCATTGAAATGGACAAAAAGGTGATGGTTGTTGATCTGTTCAATCCACAGTTTTTGTTTTTTTTTTCATTCGAGATTTTACCAGTAGATCTTGATTGGATATGACACGAGGCCACCAGATATCTAAGAAGCAGGGACCGCAATGTTGAGTTAAGGTTCCATTGGAGTTAAAAATAATGAATTTACTGCCGACTTATTTTAGAGGGCCAAATAACGTTTAACCGCACCTCGCACTTTGTTTACGCGGTTGGTAATGTCTTCAGCAAAAGTGCAAGTGAAGATAGCAGAATGCTGTTTTGCTTGATATCTTTTTGTCGTATACAGTGAATCGTACGTCATTCCTAACAGCCCGACCTCTACTCATGCATCATGATCGTAGAAAACTATCATATCAATTAAATGTKAAGAAATTGCGTTGCTACCATCTGGCTAAAGATCTCATCGAAGCTTACCTATCACAATAAATGTGGGATCGAGAGACAGACTTAAGGCAACAAGAAGTGGACGTAACTTTTAATGTTTGGCATAATGTTAGGCGTAAGCTCAACAGTTTTGATCAAAAAACGTTTGGTTTCATCCCAACTTAGCCTTCCCTTACTTGTAATTATATGCATTTGTTCTTACAATGTTTCAAACATAAATGTGGATTTATATCYCTATATATAATATAACATGCATACATATTACAATTAACAATTTTAATAYAAAATGGATGTACATATGTACATACATATATAAGTGCTCACCCTTACCTTTTATTGCTTGCRCWTACATATGTATGTATTTAATTTCTTTCAATTACAAGTACGTCGGGTATTTTAAACGAACGGGTATTATGATCGAACAATAAAAACAATTGAATATCACCAATATTCATAGCGCTGGAAATTTTCGCGAAGAGGCACATTTTTCATACGAGCTCCTGRTGCATGTTTGCCAAACCAACACATTGTGCACTGATTTGCTAAATTGCATTTGCACAWCTTCACTTCATTTAATTAACATCACTTATCAGTTTGCATTCACAAATTCAAATAATTTTTAAATAAAACACACAAAAAACTCCACTAAATTATTAACATATTAATTTTTCACAAACTGTGATCGCAATCTCGAACCGACGCGCTCTTACCGACACACGTGTATTATACAGRGAATGTTAACGAACATGAATGCAATTGTTTTAACATTCAGTTCGTGATGACGAGACAACAACTGCGTTTGTGAACGCAATTATGGAATGTTACATATTACATTAGATTGTTGTGTTTTCTGTAACGAAATTGCAGGCGATCACTCGGCGGGCTTGCAGTAACATAAAACGAACAAATTGCTTTGCTGTTTRCCAAGAATTATAACAGCAATTCTAAAATAAGTGTACTTACCGACGCACGATTGTTAAACAGGGAATGTTAACGAACATGAATGAAATTATWTTAACATTCGGTCATTCAATTGCACTTTTTTTTGAACTCTTTGACGTCAGGAACAAAGAGTAAGTGAGAATAGTATTTTCTATAATTTTCGACATTGTGAATTGTCAATAAAGTGAAACTTTAATCAAAATACAACTCTTAATAAATATCAAAGTCGGATTCAACCTCAAACTTCTAAAATGAAAAGAGTTAATTCATATTGCTACATGTCCATCATTATTCCTTTTACTTAGTACCTCAATTCCTACGCTTTTTCTTTGTGTTCTTGGCAAATCACTTGCGCTTTTCGATCAGCTGCGTGACCACACACATACAATAAAAGTAACGACAGACATCCATCTTGAAGGCAAAAAGCACAAAAAACTTAAAATATTCCATAAATAAAAAACTACTCACTTAAACCTGGAGCACACGCAAACAATAACAACAACAAAAAGCACAAAAAAAAACTCAGCTAAACATGACTAGAATGTGAATGAGGAGAAACGAAAAAGTGACGAAGAAATTGAAAGAACACACAAATTTTAAGTACCAAGTACAAAAAAAAAAAACGCAAAAGAACGACGCTTGCGGTTAGCAAACTACGTAGAGCCCAACCGAACGTGGAAGTTCTCAAGCCAGAAAACAAAAAAAAAAAATTCCACAAAGATTTCACTTCAGCGCAGCTGACTGCGAATTACACGGCCGTCGGCACTGGAGGCGATACGCCAACTTTGCAAATGATGAGCAATGTGATGAGGCACAACAACAATAGCACCACTCACAAATGTACCTATAAAAAGTGTAGTAAAAGTGGCAGGGATCGCGCAGGYATGGCTGAGCCGTGAGCAGGCATTCGTCTAACACARCGCGCGTAGATCATACAAGGACAGAGTGCTGCAGCAGYAGCGGCAGACTTGTTTCAGTGAAGTTGCGGCAACACAACAGTTTTGGTTGTCGCGGTGGCGGCAACGACACGCTTTGTCACTGTCAAAGTGACAGCGCGTCGGGCTTCCCGTTTACGCCCACGCGCGTTCGCATCCAACTTGAGTTCAGGCTCATTAAAAACACAAAGAAGAGCAGCTTAACGTCGGACAAACGAATGGTGGAGCTAAAATGCGATGCGCGTTGATAAAAAGAAATAACAAATAAATTAAAATGAGGAAACAAATTCTGTAGCCGCGCGGCAAAGGAATAATCAACAAWGCGCAAAAAATTATGCAGGCATAAAACAAACTCTGGAGGTGGGYAACCGCAGAAAATGAGTTGCCACATTACTGATGTGCATATTAATGGCAAATTTKATTTTATTTCTACTTCAGCGAAAAAAGGAATACGTTGCTTTTAAATTAATTTGAAGGCTTTAAGTTTAGCCTGATATGTTCGGCAGTTGAAAAAATAACTAGCGCGGGATTAKGTAATTCTCAAAATACGAAAATGTTTGAGTCGAATTTGGTAAGCTTGGTTGAGGTATACTCACTTAATGCGTAAAACAGTGTTTAAATTTTACCGGGAAGTGCTTAAGTCCATGAACAAACACACCCCATAACTCGTATCAGTTCCAGTTAAGCAGACCCGACTGTCGCAGAATCCGTATCCGATTTTGTATTTGTAACAGCAACAGGAAACAGTACCCAGATCAGTTCCGATTCAGAAAACCCGACTATCCTAACTATTGTTTATGACTTTAAGAAGATGCAATAAAAAAAAAAAAATGCTTCTGAACCGATAAAATAGTTTGCTAAAATATTTTATAGAAATAGTTTTTCTGTTCCCGAAACTACGCAGACGTCTTCAAAACAATCAAACAATTAGAACGTACTGTCCGCGCAAATTTTCTAGTAAAATTAACTAAAAATAAGTTTTCAAAGTAATTAAATGGCTATATAACAAGCTATCACGTGGCTGCAGTTMGTCGTTTGTCGGCTTAGGACTGACAACCCACTCGGGGGTAATTAATTATCATGAAAGCAACACGACTGSCGCGGATCTATTAGCTCCGGAGAAAACCGAGAACAATGTTGACGACCAGAAAACTTGAAGAAAGTATAATGCATTCAAACTCGGCTTTTAGAATATAAGAACTAAGCTAGAAACTGGTAAAAAGAACGAAATCGCWGCTGAACTTTCAAAACGTGAGATGCACAGCGTTGTCCTCCAAGAAATAAGTTTGGAAGAAATTTGAAGAAATTCGTAATAAGTAATATGACTCATTTTAGAGCGGAAGAGAAAACAAGTTGGTATTCACCAATAAAACAAGGTGAAGATTGGGATCAAGAWGAATGGAYCAACTTGAGGAAGACATGAGRAAGCTTGACATACAAAATTTACATRAACCGCAAATGATCAAGATATCCGTGGGGTACAGGTGCAGCAGTCTAAAGCTCACAAGGAGCTGTAGCGTCAAAAAAAATCAGGATAAAATCGATAGCCGATATTTTAAAAGTCTCCGATATGAATTTGGTATCCCGAAAAGCTAATACGAGTGCGTAAAGTGACTTAAAGCAATACCAAAAGCACCGTTAGAATCGGAAAGGACCTCTCCGATCTGTTCGATACCAATCCAGGTTTCAGAGAAAGCGACTTCGTATCATGCGACTTATTCAATCTACTGCAGAAAATAGTTCGAGCTGCAGAGCTGAATAAGAAGGTACATTCGTACGTACAAGTGCTAGTGCTTATCTTATCTTAAATGGGTCTGGTAGTAAAGGAGGGCAAGACGAAATATCTTCTATCATCAAACAAACAGTCGTCGCACTCGYCACTTGGCTCCCACGTCACGCTGGCTAAGTCATGTCGTCCGAAAGGGTGACAATRCTCCAGCTCTGAAAATATTTAACCCAGTGCCCGCTGGGAGAAACAGATGCAGGGAATRCAAATTTCATGGCAAACTTAWTATATTCTGTGCGGGGTATAAAAAYAAATAATAAAAGTCATGTTAACTAGCTGGCAACGTCTGTCTTACTTTTGCACGAGCAAATACTTAGTAAACAAAAAGTAAATATATATAGGCACAGTCAAAGGACCTTTGGCCAAGAAGAAAAAGAGTGAAGCTACAACTTAAACAAMCAYGAGTTGTTGTACKGCACGATTTTGTTTTTGTCCATTTACAACATTTATTTGCAGTACCACGCACACACACACACGCAACCTTTCCCTTACATCTATATAGCTGTTTGTGTGTTTGTGTGCATTTACGGTTTTTATAGCCWCACACCTTTTTTCGCTTTTGGTTTAGGCAAATAAGACAGTTCACCAACTTTTTATTAGGCACAATGAAGTCTATTTTCACACACACACTCCTGAAATATCTGTGCTTGCATATCGYCTRAACACATACATATACAGGTATACTSACGCTGTCTGTAAGTGTAGTTGAGACAAAGCGCCTGCATTTTATTGTTGTTAGTGCATTCCAACCGCCGCCGACGACTTGGCTGGCGACAATTTGTTGTTTTTGTCACAGGGCTCCGCTGTTTTATCGTTCTTGTTGTTGTTTTTTGCAGCTTTTGTTGTTGTTTTTATAGTTTTGTCGTTGTTGCCAGCAGTTACAGCGTTGACGCCGATATCCTTGAACGAGATCATCAATCTTTTTTTTACGTACACCAACAACAACACCAACTCGACCGGCCTTAGCGCACTTTTTATGTTGCTTTAGTCACAGTGACCCTTGCGTCGCGAGCTTTTCCAGTTTGCCTTAGTTTAATTTTAACTTTTCTTGCACCGCGTTGGTCCTCTTGGTCTTCTCAGCTCAGCCGTGTCCACGTCCGCCACCACCTACACCGCCTTTGTGCCCTTAATGCCTTTTTTTCAAAGCATTATTTTTTCAGCTGTTACACCTTTGCAGTGCGACCSTGCAAAGAGGTTGGCTTTCTTTTTATGGGTTTTTTGTGCGTCTTTTTTTGTTGTTTGCACTTTCAGCGTTTCTTTCATGCACAATGGCCGGAGATTGTTGTTGCTGTTGCTTTTTCTTGCAMATTTTTCATGATTTCTCTTTGTTTTCACACCAGTTTCGCGCGTTGGCCGTTCAGTTGTTCGCCTGCTGCGGCTTTTGGCTCCTTGGCGAAATTTTCCGCTCTTCCTTTCGCTGCCGCTCACCTTGCGTTTGCTCGTGCTTAACTGCTTTGCTAGTGGCTTTTGTAGTATTTGCTCAGTTGCTGCTTTTCCTAGTGTTGTTTGCATAGCAATTGTTGGTTTTAGGCTTGTTGGTTTTGTTCTCGTTGCTGCCGCTGCTGCTGCAGCATGCAATGACCTCGAACTTGCCCCCAAATGTGGCGGGTGTGAGTTTAGGCACATTTGCCTGCATTTCCATTGCGCTTGCCTTCGTTTTTTTTTTTTTTGTTTTGTTCGTTTCGTTCCGTTTGTTGGCTCGTTTTTTATTGCCACCTTCTCGGCTTGTTCTTTGTGTTAGTGTGACAGTGCAAAATTGCTTTGTTGCTTGCTGGGGCTGATTTAAATATTTAGGTTCACCGAGTTCACGTTGCGAAAAGTCCATTAAATCAGTGTGTGTTGTTAGAACCGTGGCGAAAGCATTGGAATTTAGTTTGACGCTGTCAGCTTTTGTTCCAGAGTGTGTTTATTACTTAAGAATACATTTTTTAACCGAAAAAATGTCGAAACACTTTCTTGATGAAGTAATAATCATACAGATGTTTGTACGACTGATTTCCACAATGCGGCCAATATTTGTTTTGCTGAAAACAAAYCCTCAGAAAGCCAAAATAGTTCCAAAGTGAGATCCGATGTATCGACAAGAGCTTCTCACTCTTCAAGTATTTGCTTAGACGTTTTAATTTTATTCCCGCTACTTCTTCTGGATGGTTGAAGCAATGCATTACCATATCAAGGCAAGAGAATCACAAAGCAACTGGTAAGATACATAAAGGACCATAAAAATTCTGCAAAACCTTACTCTTAAACACTCCTAAGGGCGACTCATCAGATGTTGTCATTGTCTATATCTCCGCACCACTAAGCAAGACATATATGATGAGGGACTTGTTGACTTTAATCTCTGTTTGTCGAGACATCACTTTATTTTTGAAGTGCCTACACAGTACAAATGCTACAGCTAGCAATAATTACAATACTAMATTTTTTTGTACTTCAAAAACGCTTATAACCCCAGTTTTAAAATATTTCGAAAATCGAACAATATGCATGAAGTTAAACTGAGCTGAGCTATTAAATAGAGATCTTACATCAATTATGAATAGCATTCTCCCGCTACCTAATCAATGTATAATTGAATCATACCTTTTTATTATTCATAAAAAACAACAAAAATAGCAAMAACAACAACATTCATAACAACATGTAAATCCGTGAGCTACTAGAAAGCGCCTAGAAAGTCGTATATACATACTGTGACCATGGAAAATTTTAATAGCATCCATAATATTTTATTATACCGAACTCAAAGTTCACTATTTTGCTTGAGATCAAAACGGCTAAGAGGCTTGAGAAGACAAACAAATTGCCACAATCATAAAAATCAGCTTAGAACTTTAATGGCAATAAATTTGGGTGTACGCTTTCAAGCCTCATAGACGCGTTCAACAACAAAATCAGAATTTGTGAAAGGTCAGAAACGCAGAAATCAGCATTAATTATTCAATTCGTCTAGCCGAAAGCCGAACCGGTTTGTTGATGTTGGTAAAGTTCTGTGCGCTATAAATCGTGTGATATAAATTTACTTGATATCTATTTTTGCTCTTATACTACACACCTTTTTTGCTGTTTGCGCTTTTGAAAAATATTTTTATACGCTAGCAACATATTGCTACAGAGTATAGTAGTTTTGTTCACCTAACGGTTGCACGTATCAGCTAAAATYAATCGAAATAGATAAAGAGCTATGTATATATAAAAATGTTTAGGTGGAGAGAGGAGTTGCAAACCCGGTGACTCTCTGTCTGTCCATCCGTCCGTCCGTGCAAGCTGTAACTTGAGTAAAAATATAGATATCTTGATGTAACTTGGTATACATGGTCCTTTGAAAAAGTAAGGCRGAGTTCGCTCAGCGCAAATATTATAAGATTGGAAGTAATCGGAAAATAACCCCGCGCACCCTGGTGCCACCGTCCATTTTTATTGTGAAATCCCATATCTCGGGACCCGACCAACCGATAACGACTAAATTTAATACGTAGCTTTCTTCTTATATTCCTTTGTCACATTGTGGCACCAAATATTTGGGCCCAGTACCTTTCCTGGCAATAGCATCTCTATATATSAAAAATGGGCTGAGTCGGGCCAATACTTCCATGAGCCCTCATATACATATGTAAATAATATAAGGATTTTCGAACTTCCGGGCCAATTTATGCTGGATATATCGGCCAATATTTAAGTTATCTCAATGAAATCTTTAAAACTAAAATATATAGAATTGGGCGTAAACTTGACCTAGCCCCCATGTAATATATTGCCCTGGCTTTGATTCCTACAAGTTGTAAGAGTATAAAATGTACGGTTACACCCGAACTTAGCCATTCTTTACTTATTTCATTGCTTTTTCAGTTGCTTTTTTTTTTTTTGTTTTGCTTTTTGCTTTGATTTTGTTCTCAAAAGTACCAAAAAAGCGCAGCTCAAACATTGGACCGAACAAACTAGTTTTGCGCTGAAAAACTATACAGAATTTCTGTTATACATACTATGTAGGTATTTGCAGCTTCACACATACACATGCAGCCTTCTGAAGGTATGAAAAATCGATAAAGCCACGAAGCCACGAAGCCGGCTGCATTCGTCGTTGATGCACTTTTCAGAGCAAACTAATACCATTACACTCAGTGGCACATTTAGTGCATTGCATTTTAGGGTATACACACACACACGACATTTTCCTAAAAAGGCTGCCAGAGCACAGAATTTGCGAATTTTTTTTCCGAATTATGCATATACATATTTTTTATTTAAAAGTATACAGGTTAGGAACTCTAAGGTATCATGCGGAGGAAAGATACCATTCTAGTTAAAACCGCAGAAAGTTTGTAAATAAAATGGACCACCAACACTGGCACATTGCCAAAGTGCCACCTGTCTGACTACTGAGCCAGTAAGGAAACACGTAATTTACTAAAAACTATACCAAATAGAATAACCGAAACGGCGGACAGATGAATCAGCGCGAGATGGAACACATTGTTTGTGTATGTATATAACATCGCCACGATCATTTGCAAGAGTGCCGAAGAATGCTTTTTACGCACACGCCCCGAGCCAAATTCCATCTCCTTGTCGAGCTGGGGCAACTGCTATGCTACTGGCCAGCATTATCTAGAACTTGTTTTAAATATTTAGGAGCTTCGCAGTTCAGAGATCTAGTCGACGTAGCATAATTAGATAACAAATACTCTCTTAAAAGTTCGAAAAAAAGCGTTAACGTCTTGTATGTCGAATATTTCAGCTTAAAGTAAACAGAGGCTCCCGCTGGAATTGGATCAGTAAGTCTATACATAGCGTGAAAGCCGGCCAGTATAACCTAAGCTAACCTACAGGAACAACAGAAGCAAAACTAAACCTTGTATCTAATAACTTGGACAACATAACCTCAAATGTACAAAAATTAGAAAAATATGCGATAAATGCTTTGCTCGACGCAGTAACTGCTGGCAGTAGGCAGAGAAAGACCTCCACTCCCTTGGAAAGACCAGGTAGAGAAGCACCTGAGTACACTTGGAATCTCCGATTGGGGCCAAACAGCGAAAAGGAAGAACAGCTGGTGCGCTGTTGTAAACTCGGTAAGCGGTGTCTACGCCAATAAAAAAGAAGAACGCTTTGCGTTGTTAAAAAAAATCCCACAATGATTTAGAAAATGTGCGGCAACTCTATACTTGCACCAACACACACACACACATATCTGCGAAATAAATTGTTTTGCTGCAGTACTTTTTTGTCAGCAACCAAACAACAAAACTCTGTTTTCCACATTTTTTGCTACACAAATTCTCCGCTAAAAAGAACTAGCAACACACAAGCCAAGTCAGCGCTTCACCGGCCGCCCACAAATTGCCCAGTTTTACTATGTGCTCTGACGTAGTTTGTAGTATGATTTCCATTTGTACCTTTTTAGCTTGTCTGGTACGAAGCAAAGGCGCACAGAATCATAGAATCGCATATAGACTCACAGATGCATACGTACATATATACATATGCGAGTGTATTTCGCAATGTAACAAAGCAAATACAACTCAAACGGACAATGAAACAAATCTTTGTATTTGTGTGCGTGTCTGTGGGTGGTGCACTAGACAACTCAGCGGCTGCTGCAACCGGTCGTGGCTGCATTGTATTGGCAACAAGAACAACAAATACAGCAACCCTCCGCACTGCTGCTGCTCGCGTTCGCCAGCAACGACATTAATGCCTACAATGGCCTGGTCGCATACGTCTCTACTACGGCACCTACACATTTTAAGCTCGAAATCTAAATTTCAAGTTCGTGCATTTTTTTACATTCATTGCTTGAAATTTCGTACCGATAGTTAGCTTCTTTTTATTGCAACTTTTCAGATTCTTTTTTCAGTGTTCTCTTCAATGCAATTTTTTAATTCTTTTTCGCCATTTCACGTGCATTTCATGTAGTTTGCTGYCAACATTTTGTGCTAGTTGTTTTGTTGTTGGGTTTTAGTGAATCGGCATTGCCGTTGCTTTAGTTTACCTTTTGCCGCTCGGTACTACGCTTTTCACTTTGCACGCACGAGCAGCATTTTTGCAGCGTTTAGCTCCTTTTTCGCTTATCTGGTTCATTTCTGATTGCATGTTTTGTACGAGAAACTTTTGTTTTGGCTTATTTTTTAGTCGGCCAGCATTTGGCAAGGTCTTGGCGTATATTTCTGTATTTTCATCCTTTTTTCGAGTGGCTCATTCCATTTTTATGGGCGAAAATAAAAATCCAACAAAGTTGCTAATAAAATAAAACGAATGAATGAAGCAACGGCGAAGCATAATTTGAGATAAAGTAAATAGCCTACGGTCCAGGTGAAACGGTATGCAACTCAAGTGACTAAAAGAAGCTGCAAAAAGCTTTTGAGGTCAGCAAGGTAGCAAGCAAAAGATATAAAAGACGAACGAGTGGTATAATTAAAAGGTTTACAAATTAAAGGGCGAAAATAAAAATTAAGTGAATTGAAGGAGTTAAGGTGTTTTTACGAGAAATGTCTTGCAAAGAGCTAGAAAAAAATTTAAATTGTGAAAATTAAATATTTTATGGATTTTTAAAGATTTTATGCGCTCTTGGTATTAAATAAAAAATTTTATTACAAAAAAAAAACATAAAAGCTTTTAAAATTAAATACGTTCATGGATTTTAGAGATTTTATGCGCTTTTGGCATGAAATAATGTTTAAAAATTAAAAAAATAAAAGATTTAATTAAGAAAGCAAAATACTGTCAGTGAGTAGAAATAGATTAGTGAAGAAGTAATTCAACGCGATAAAAAAACATAAAAAAAACTTAAATATCCTCTCTGATTAGAAGCCATGGGAAATTAAAGATAAAAAAAGCACGGGTAGGAGCGTGGTTGAATTTTCCAGGATTATACATGGGTTATATTTAAAGTTGCAGGTAATGAAAAGGTCTATAACTTTTGTTCACATAACCTCAAAATATATCTGAAAGAATTCACATATTCAAAAATCCGCTTTCTTTGTTTTGAATTTTTAAGAGTCAAGCCTGATTTATATCGACTTCCAGCAAAACTACGACTGCTGTTGAAAAAAGTTCTATGACAAAGTTGCAGGTAATGAAAAGGTCTATAACTTTCGTCTGTAGACTTTCTTCACATAACCTCAAAATCTATGTGAAAATTTCAAATAACCAAAATTTTGGTAATCGTTTCTTGCTTATCATTTTATGTCCTAAACATTAGAGGATACAYAATTTTTTAGACAATCTTCTGTAGCTATATTCTAAAAGAAATCTCGTCAAAAGAAGAAAAAATTCCATACAAACACTTGATTTCGATAGTTTAGTTTGTATGACAGCTATATGCTATAGTGATTCRATCTGAACAATTTCTTCGGAGAATGCCCCACTGTCTTTAGTAATAACTCATGCCAATTTTCATCAAGAGATCTCTCCAAATAATAAAAATTTCCATACAAACACTTGATTCCGATCGGTCTGTTTATTTGACAGCTATATGATATTGTAATCCGATGTGGACAATTTCTTCGGAAATTGCAGCGTTACTTTAGGTAATGATCCAAAAAAAATTTCATGAAGATYTCTCGTCAAATTGAAAMGTTYTCCCTACAAAYMCYTGATTCAGATCGTTCTGTTTATTTGACAGCTATATGTTACAGTGGTCCGATATCGGCGGTTCCGAGAAATAAGAAGCTTCTTGGTGAGAAAAAAACGGATGCAAAATTTAAAATCGATATCTCAAAAACGGAGGGACTACTCGCATATATACGAACGGACAGACTGACGAAGAGACAGACATACGTGGCTAAAGCGACTAAGCTCGTCACGCAGAGCATTTATACATGCTTTAAAGGGTCTTCGACGATTCCTTTTGGGTGTTACAAACAGAGTAGCAAACTTGATATACCCTGTTCAAGGTATAATTAATTTCTCATAAATTATTATGCCATTAATTATTTTTATTAAAAAAAAAAATAACAATATACAAATTATGATAAAATAATTAAACGTTTCTCAAATATCTAGCTACTTTTCCATGAAAAAAATATTGCCAAACAGTATTTAGCATTGTTTGCTGTGGAAACTCAATACTTAAAACCTAAACCACTTACAACAACATTCTACTCAGAAAACTTAATGCGTGTCTGTGGCACGAGTTTGCAGGCAATAAAAATTCAAAAAAAAACAAATTGAATTAAAGTAAAAAATAAAAAATTTTACGCACACGCAAGAAATTAAAGCGTAAAGCAAATCGTGCAAAAACATTCTTGCAGATTTTCAGCTCAAAAATAAAACCGGATCTCAGCCAGCAGCTTCGCATTTTGTTGTTGTGCCATCGTTGTCTTGCTTGCGGTTAGCATGTTCGTACGGATAATATTGTGGTTTTATATATTATTTTGCACGCTAATTCCTTTTCTGGTTTGCTTTATGTACACGTTTTTGCTTGCATTCGCACTCTTTGCGCGCAATTTTTTCTGGTTCGTTTTTCGTTTATGCCGTTTCGTACTTTGGGCGCGTCGCCGGATTGATTTGATACATTTTATTGCTTCATTAAAACTTTTCGCCAGTCTGCATATGGCATTTTTTTGTATTGACAGCGACGTAAATTAATTATAATTCATTGAAATTACTACCTTTTCGTGGTACAGTGATAGACAGAGCGTTGCCGATACGAATTTACTACATTTACTCGAAGGTGCGGCTGGAAGCAGTAATTTGTCACGGACTTTGGTATTCGTTAAAAAATTTATGAAATGAAATAAAATATCACGCGATGACTGTACATAGAAAGCAAAAGTATCAAGGAAATAATTATTGCTCTGGTAAATATTTCCAAAAAATTAAAAAAAAAAAAAAATTATGTTCAGTGAACTCGATTTTTAAATAAGGCGTATGCAAAGAAAAACATGTCTGAATAAATCGCTGAATGCCAAAGCGTCAAAAAAACCAATTAGAGCGCTCTTTCTTCTTCATTATTATTATGAAAGTAGATATGTAGTAGACATGTTGACCAAGAGATCACCTAACATCTTCTAGACTARAAATAAATTCAACTAAGCAGGAGAATTTCTGATCTCTCAAGCTATGCACTCCTTATATCAAAGCAAGCACAAATCAGTTGTATTTATGAAAATCATGTTCAGCGCATTCATTTAAGGGAGCCCTTTAAATCTTAATGAAACACCCAAACTATTACTTCTTCAATCAAACCGATTGCCCTTGAAGAAGAATAAATATAGTTTAAAAAAACTAAAAAACACGCTTTTAAAGCATATCAAACTAAAAAGTGAAAAATAATTCTTTGTATAAACTAACAATAATAATGAAGGAAAAATTCTTGGATTATTGTGAAAATAGCGTGGAATGCTCGATGTATGAAAAATATGTCACAAAGCACTCCACGCTTTTCTCACAATAATCCAAGAATTTTTCCTTCATTATTATTGTTAGTTTATACAAAGAATTATTTTTCACTTTTTAGTTTGATATGCTTTAAAAGCGTGTTTTTTTAGTTTTTTTAAACTATATTTATTTTTAATTTTTTAGTTTGATGTGAGAAACCCTAAATTTGTTAAAATATGAACTATRTATGACATGTTGTATTGGTTAAGTAAATCGATAATTAGACAGCATTTAATATCTACTCGTAACCTTTCATTGACTGATTGTTATATTATATTATTTGCGACCAAGTTCTATTGACGACTTCAATAATTATTATTTCTTAATCGAATCATTTCTTCTAAAGCTTCACTGTTACGTGGGGTTTTACCTGTCAACTTTGAACAGTCTAGTTCTTCAATTCGAATTCCGTCCAAAGATCTACAACGACTAAGTGCTACATAAGCTTGTCCAGCAGCAAACAGTCGAGAGCCCAGATAAATTACTGCATGATCTACTGTACAACATATACATATGTATATTTCAGTATACATATATAAAGTATACTTTCTTTAAGGATATACATATGTATATTTCAGTATACATATATAAAGTATACTTTCTTTAAGGATATACATATGTATATTTCAGTATACATATATATACATATGCTACTCAAATGTCGCCAAAACTAGTTTTATATAGATGTTGCATATTTTTGGTGAGCTGCTTAAACTTACTGTCGCCTACAGTGTCGCTCAAATATTCTACGTTTCAGTACCACTTAAAAAAGTTACAAACATACATACATACATACATACAAGTGAAGCTACTAAAAAAGCGTATTAAAATATTCTACGTTTCAGTACCACTTAAAAAGTTACAAACATACATACATACATATATACATACATATATACATACATACATACATACATACATACATACAAGTGAAGCTAATAAAAGCGTATTAAAAAATCAAGTTTCATTTACTTATTTATTGCGAATCTCAAATCACAAGAAGCTCGACTATGCAGAAATACTTCAAACATTACAGAAAGCAATGAATTATTACAGGTACTTTCGATGATTCTTTAAGGGATGAGAAGTACTAGTATTCTTCKTCTTTGGCACTCCAAATGTGGGTGGGTTCTAGCCGAGAACGCAAAACTTCGCCAGTTTCCTCTATCCTTTGCAAGGATCCACCAGCTGAACTGTAGAGTCGTGGTTTCATATTCTTCGATATTCACCCGGCCACGCGGACAGCTTCAAAAATCTTGTGGAGAACACTCCACTCAAAGGCTCCAAGCGATTTCTCATCTCAGCTCGATATCGTCCTTTTAATCATCGAGAAAGTGATCTGCTACTCATTTGCTTCCGGCTCTGTGGTTAAGGCCTATGGTATAAATATCAACTGCGTACCCGGATAGAATTGCCCTCCGCTGGCTTTCAAAAGCTCAGCCGTTAATTACTCGAACACTCAAGTAGACATAAAAGGTTCCAGCATTTTCTGACCGCCAGTTTTTGATACACTTTGATATTTCACATTTTTTTCGCAAAGCCTAATAGAACATTTATCAAACGTTTAGTATTCATGTGCCTGGCTTTTCTAAATAAAAATAATCCTCCCTACGAATCATCTCTCCCCACGGCTATGTAGAAAAAAAAAACCAATGAAAAGAAGAAAACAGACTGCTGTTGTAAACTCGTCTATAAACGCGTAAGAGGTGTTTACGCCAATAAAGAAGTAAGAAATATTTTCAACTACATACATATATGCACATTTTGAAAAAGTTTGCTTAGCTTCGTGTGGGGTTTTATTATAGAATGCTTACCAAAAAATAATGCTTGCGAAACCTTCGACACATCCTTACCGCAGACCTCATTATATTATATTATTATCAAACATAAAGACGTTTTCATTTCCAGCTTTTGTAGCTGTCCCATTTCCTACTCTTCGCAGCTTCTCCACTTTGACGAACACCACACAGAGCACAAGTGTCCAAGGACAATTGAATTAACACAAATGCGTAGACAAAAGACAAAATACTAAGCAGACAAGATAAATAATAAATTGCTGATAACAATAAAGGARAGTCTAAGTGACAAGAAAAGCAAAACCAGCAAATACATACGAGTCTAAGACAGCATTAGTTGTTGTTACTAGATGTTAAAAGATTTGCCAGCAGCATGCAACATTGACAAGCTGACACTTCATTATAACGCCATGTTAAGCTAGGCTTGTTACTCTCATTCATATTCATAAGTAATAATACGCGGACATACACATAATTAAGACACGTCCATTCTTTATATAATCGGTGTGCGACAGCATTAAACTTTTGCTGCATTTACTTAAGTCTTTCAGCACTGAAGCAAGTTTGTAGTCTGTGCCAGTCTAGAAAGGACTTAAGGCTACAAAAAAGGCAAAGCCATTTCTAGCCATTAAAGATTATTACACGCGTTCATCTAGAGTTATGCATATCTGTTTAAACCTGTTCAAAATCATAAACCATAACCTACAAATAACTGAGCGTGAGCGACCAAAGAGAGGGATGAGAGTAAAAATTGTACTTAACTAAATCTTTATTGCTTAGTATTAGCTGTAATACCCTAATGGACGKTGCGCTGCCATAAGTGACTCTTATTCGCCATATACCTTATATGAAAGTAGCAAGTAGATCTAAACCAAGACAAGGCTCTAAGCCAGATTTAAGTCAAAGTCAAATGCAAAGAAAAATTGTGCTCCGAATAAGGAAATAKATTGTATTAGTTAAGCTGGGCTAGAGAAATAAAGCCCATAATCGGCGTATAAAATATAAATAGATTATAAACTGGCTAAGAAACATGTGAGCGCAGCGTGAGTTTGTAAAATTAATGGAGGCAGCATAGATCATGGCGAACGAGCCATTTTTTGATAAAATCAAATAGAGTGACTTTATCGGGTCTAGTTGAGTTAAGAGTCAATTATTAGATTATCCCTTTCAAATTTTAGCCCCGTTGAGTCCAATTTTCGAAGACTCGTTCGATCTGAATCGAAGCGGGATTACATATCCTCACAGGAAAAAGTACAACGTACTGATATCCCACGATCTTGGTGGCCAATCGACCGGCCCAAGACGTGAWATTGTCTGCTCACCAAAGTGTTCTTTCAATAAATCCATTGATTGATATGATGCGTGGGAAGAGGCGCCGACCTATTGAAACCAAGTGTCGTCAAGATCACGATCTTCAATTTCAGACATCAAATAGGTGGTTAGCATGGCTTGATAACGGGCGCCATTGACAGTAACGATCTCACCGGCATCATTTTTAAAGGTATATGGACCGACGATACCACCGGCCTACAAACCACAAAAAACGTAATTTTTTCTGGATGAAATGACAGCTCTTGAATCTGTTTAGGATACTCTTCGTCCCRAATGTAGCAATTTTTCTTTGYTTTCATACCCACTGAGCCAGAAATGTCCTCATAGCCGAACGAAAATGTACTCSAAAGCATCGGATCTTCTTGGAACTTTTCAAGAGTCCATAGATAGATAGATAAGGATTGCACCGCGCTCTTATGTCTATTGTGCACCTAGCGGCCTGTCTGCACTTGGTATRWAGAACTGGCGTGACCGCGTTAAAGATAGAAGCAAGTGGCGAAGTATTGAATTGTCGGCCTAGACCGAGCCACAATTTTAGTACCAAAGAAGGGAAGCAGCAAATGATACGAGTTTTTAAAAGAAATCCACGGAAAAGAGAAGGTTAAGCTGGAATATTTTTAAAGTGCTAACTTTTGTAATAACTGGCCTTCAGCAACTGCTTATGTTATTTACTCTATGTTTTATATTCTCAGCTCAGACCGTCACAGGGTTCTAGTGCCAAAGAAGATGAATAAGAATCAAAATGATAACAAAAATTTTTAGAAAGAATCAAAGAAAAAGCGAAGCGTATATCGGATTCTTTCGGAATGCACTAACTTTTGGAATGAAACCGAGAGACTGTACTTAACAGCTTTTAGAATCGGAAAAGCGTGAATGCTGAATCTATTTAACCTCATTCGTTTACGAAATGACGAAATTTCGACCGCTAGCTATCCTAAAGAGTTAGCCGCTACTTATGTAGTGCGACCCCAAATATAACAACTACGTAGTCCCTTTAAGTGGCATGGCGTCCAAAAAGAGTATCGCCGCAATACCAATTAAAAACCATTTTATTTTCCACATTATTTAATTAGATTTTTTTTGTAAACGCTAACGAGTATACACCACACCATCTGAAGAATTTGCAATCGAATTCGCGCCATTCGTGCTATGCATTCCATGCACCTTTTGCAGTTAATGCTTAGTTACTTAATCAGTCTATGTGGCTAAATTGCACTTTGATTAGAAATTGAGTAACCGTCGAGGTGCTCACCTAAATATATGTATATACAAATGCTTGTCGGTTTACAACAATAAAAACTACAGAAATTGCATGCCTGGTCGGCACAAGCACAAAAGCAAAGTCAGCTGGCCTTATGAGCCGATACACAAGCGCATACTTTTTGTGCATAGTGTATACTGTCGGTATATACGAGTATGTGTATATATCTAAGTAGTCTTAAGCCCGCGTTGCATGGGTGCCTAACTAATAGCCGTTTCTGTGCRAGAAATGTGCGGCAAGAACGTGTTTCATATATTTAATAGATTGGCAATAATCGGTCAAATATATATACATATGCATGCAYGTGTGTGTAAKGGTAATATTAAAAAATAATGTTAGTACAATTTCATTTGCTGCTGGTACAGTCGTCAACTGTAGCAACGGCATGCAACCGCAAAGCGAAATGTAGCAACAACAACAGCGTCCTGCGACCCGCCACCGCCACCAACAGCATCACACCTTCTTTTCTAATTTAATGCAATTTCACGTCAACACAACAACTTTAATTTTGCCCATCATAAATCATGAAAAACGCCAAGAAAACCAGCCAAATGGCCGCTAGTTGTTGGTAGAAAAAGAAACTGCACTACAAATGAAGTAGTTACTTGCTAAACGTATGTATATATGTATGCAGGCATGCGCGTCTGGCGCAAAGTGCAACATTGCAACAACGTATAGGTATGTACCTATGTTGTTGCCTAAGCCTTGTATCTGTCAAGCGCTATGTGGAGCCTGGTCTTAAAGCGCTGGTGACCGTCATCTCACGTTGGCAGTTGGAAAGATAAGTTTATGTTGTTGTTTCGCCGACAAGAACTCGTTCATAGAATTCAGTTCAGGCTTCACAGGAACGTCGCATATGTACATAAGTGCAGCCCCGAKAGGGAGGTGAAAATTCGCGCTGTGGCGTAAAGCAGAAAAAAAAAATATATTATATTAAACGCTCGACATTAAAATAATTTACACTCCTATAAGACATATATTGCGGCTTAATAAACTCGCTGGTGCCGTTAATTGAAGAAAGGAGCAGGTTTTAGTTGTGTTACGAAAATATAGTCTGGGTTTTGCCGAAGTAGCGAACACGCCTTTCAGAAAATAAAGCTGCGTCGAAGGTGAAAATATTCATTCCATCGGAATCTTGATAMGAAATATGGATAAATGAAAGATCTATAAAAAAAAGGATCACAAGTGGTCGTCTGATCACTGAAGTAAGAGCCGCGCCGTTCAGAAAATAAAGCTTTCGTAAAATTCCTCTGGCATTCCGATATTGTGTTTCGGCGCGATGGTAAAATAACATAWGAAGCAGATTTAAGCAAATACAGGCTTGCAAAAGTGATCGCCAGTGACGATTCCATAACCTTTTTCTTCTTAACGATGAAATCTTACAACTGATGACCCGAAGATCAATGGAGAAATGAAGTAGGCTGGAATATCAGCTCAAACAKCGTGAAAGACGCTGTGRAAATACTGAAATGCAATAATGGCCCCTTGTTGTTGGAGCGGCAAAAAAGATGCCTGAAGTAATTTCGAGGTATGGACCTTAGCCGGTTGAAATCCGAGTCCGACCCGATTGTCGTGGGAATCGATGWTAAACCCTGGTTGACATGGGTGAAGGAAGCTGCCAAACTTTTGGGAAAARACTGGTGGTGGCAGACCGCAGAAATATTTCATCGGTGCTTAAGGTGAATATGGCAGACAATCTTTTCTAAACAAAGCCTGGTGTAGTAACGCCAGAACAGGAAGCAATAAATTTCAAGACTTATACATTTCAGAGAGCAGGTTTCGGCAAAACAATTTTAGTGAGCTTGGATTCACTTATACGTGTTTCAACGCAGACCTCATTTGATTAAGTCGTACGATTTGATCGACAGAAGACCTATTATGACCACGACTGACGCACTGCAGCATATACTATGAAGAGAGCTTCTTAAAGGAGCGACCTGGAAAACGGTGATTTCTTTCTATGCTATTTTCATTTACAGAAGCACCGTTATCTACTCTTAACTGCCATTTTATATGCCCTTACATATAAAGTCGAAGTGTGCGGCGCGCTATGTGACTTTGACGTCTATTTTTATTGCCAACGGCTTACAGACAGAATGGCGTTTGATAAGACGCACAGCGTAATTAGTGCGCCATTGTTGTTGTTTTGCAAAATCGTTGCAGTTTTTTCATCTTTTTTTTTCAAAAGACACAAAAATTTTTCATGAGTAAATTTTTTTCACGATTTGACAAGGTGAATGCATTGTGGCACCTCAGTTTTCGTATGATCATAAGGAAATGGGAGACAATAGTGTCTGCAGCAACAACAAATGGCGCGAAACAATCTAACATTTGCAAAGAGATTTTCGTTATTTGCGCATGACGCTTGCCGCGCATGCGCGCATCCCAACAGCGTTGCAACGCGAGTGCCGCGTCATTATCATTAACGCGCGCGGGGCAAGCAAGCAGCAGTCAGCCAGCCAAGTTCATACATGCGTGTGTGCATGTGTGAATGCGCGCAGCAAMAACAKTAAMGCAGCCATGTGCCAACAACAGCAACGTGACATGCAATACAATTGCTGTCAATCGCTATTGTTCGCTTCAAGAATTTCGCAAAGGCGGATGCGCGTACATGGCAGGCGACGCGCTGCAGCAAGTGCGTGCGTGTGTTGCATGCCACAGCCAAATAAAAAAAAAATAAAATAAAGCCTTACAGCAACAAAGTGCGGCAAGTAACAAGTTAGAGCAACACCAGCAATTGGCAATGACGTTGCGTTTGTCGTTAAGACGCTGACAACGCCACGACAATGACGCCGCTGATGAGGCAACAGCGCGTTGCCGCACCCTTTTGCGCCGTGTGTCGTGCGGCTCGCGTAACGTTAACTGCGTACGCAGGCATTTCGTAGTGTCATTAAAACTATTACTATTATTATCGGCGGCGATTTAGTTGAGCGTGTGTGTCAGTGGCAAAARTTGTTGTCTTTGCCGATTTTTCGCAACACTTGCAACAAATGCATATACGAATATATATGCGCAATTGCACAAGCGTTGATTGACCGGCATTTTTATTGCGGATACGCGGCCAACACATGCGCAAGCGYACTGCAAACGCGCCAACAACAAAACATTCATAAATATGAAAACTAATAATTTACTCTAAGAATGCAGGTGCCCAATATGGCACAGTCGGTTGGAAATTGCCGCTGAGTGACTAGGTCGCTGCTATGAATGTCCAAGTGGCCAATGGAGAAAAACAACGCCAACAATACAAACATACATATGTGTATCACTCGCCAGCGCATAAAAAGTCAGTGCTGAGCGTGCGATTTGCCACGCATTGCCAACATTCATATGTAATAAGCATTTATATGCGTTCGCATGCCGTCACGTGGGACTTTAATAAATGCTAAAATACATATAAACACACACACACACACATATACATATATGAATGCGTTATTGTCAGCGCCTAATTAGGTCCTTATGCCATTATCGGCGCGCTTACATAATTAAAAGTCATAAATATATATATATATATTGATCTACTCTTAATTGGCATAACTAGCATTACTTATGCTAAATTATACAAGTACCATAGCCAGTACATGCTACGCATGCCCATTAAGGCAATCAATCAGACGAAATATGCTCGGCGTAATGCTAGAATGTGATCTTTAAAGAGTCTGACACGTTCTAATTAGTGTTCAAATCGTTATGGCATTTTTTCCAAATGAAAAGCAAATAAAAATAAAGGCGGAAAAATGTGGCAGTAAGATATGTGTGTGTGGCGACAAATTAAGACCGCCTGCGGTGGCGTAATAGCACTGCAGTGCGCTCACGCTGATTCTTGCCGCACATTCCCATACATTGGCTTTACAAGTGTTTGACAAATCGTGCTATGCTGTCAAGGCTTGACGTATATGGATCTGGCAGGCTCTTAAACGGCTGCTTATGATTATGAATATGTACGTTTTTGGCACCATCCTACCAAGTATCGTTGTCTCCAAGCCTTTTAACAACCAAATAGGCCATGCAGCAACCTGAGAAAGACGTACAATGTTGTCCGTGATGAACAGCGAAATTTTCTCTGGCGGTAGGTGTACAGCATTTCATTGCGGCCCATTTGAAAATATATTTAAACTCTATATCTCTGCTTAGACCAATAGTATGTAAGTCTACTTATTTGCAAAAACAAGAAAACAAGTCACTTACGCTCTTTTTAAGGAAACATAAAGATTTTCAATATCAAGAAATGTTACCTATGTATGTGATCAGAGTTCTCTTCATGTGCTGAAATAAGCCCTCCATGATAAGTTTCTATAATTTTTCAAATATTTGCTTAAAAAAAAAACTGAAACAGTTTACTATTTTAATAACTAAGTAGCTTCTGATTTCATGAAGGAATTGTTAAAAAAATAGTTACATTTTAGTTATGCATAGTAATGGTATTTGGTAGGGTTTTCTTAATGGCACCATCTGTAATTACTAAAGTAATGGTAATTGTAATGATTACAGTAATTTTAGTGAAAATATTAACATATTTTGTTATGAGTAATGAAAATTAAATAGTTTCGTTTGAAAGTAATCATAATTGTAATGACTCCACATAAAACAATTATGACGATGGTAATGAAAATTAAATAGTTGTATAATTGAAAGTAAACAGTTTGTAAAGATTACAGTAATGGTAATGAAAATATCAATGCCAATATTTGTCCAGCGAATCAGCATTTACATTACTAATAACCAATTAGATGCTAATGTTAGTGATAAAGGCCATTATTTGGTTAAAACTAACAATGATTATATTGTAATGGTAATGGCAAATTGTAATTCCACTCACAACAGTTATGACAAGGGTAATGAAAATTAAATGGTTATATCTGAGAGTAATGATTACAGTAATGTTAATGGAAATTTTAACAATTACGCATTATTAATGAAAATATGAAGACAAATGTATGTCCAAGGGATTAGCATCATTATTCCATTATTCGGAAGCATTGTTTGGTTAAAAATAGCAAAAATTGTATGAATTCAGTTATGAGAATTGTAATGATTACAGTACTGRAAAAAAAACCAAAAATTGTATTGTACTGGTAATGAACTTGATTTGTAGTACGAAAAGTMCAATGAATATAACCTGTCAGTGAAAGAAACGGTGCCAGGTGTAATGACGATTACAAAAATAAAAAATGGTACTGATAATTATATAGTAGTGGTAATTGTTCTAGTTATGGTTTATTTTATTAAAATTATATCGATAGCAATTATGGCAAAAGCCTTAAAAATCCTTTGGTTATATATATGGTGAGAAAACGGTTGGAGTAATGGCGATAATTATGAAAATATAATGGTGCTGGGAATGGTAATTATAATAATTAAATTGGTAACACTGTGTACCACTTAATTACAACTTCAAGTTAAATTCATGTTGCTATAACTACATATTGTAGTAGTAATGCAGTTCATAATTATTGAGTTATTTTTAATTACATCTAGCAATTATGGTCGCGGTAGWGGAGTTTAAATAAATTACAACAATTTCGTTAAAGAAAATGTGCGAGCATTGCAACACTTACCAGCTCTTGATTGTGTCCGATCTCAACCCAGCAGAGAAGCACTGAAAAATGAAGAAAAGGAGAACTTAAGAATATGAGAAAAAATTAGATGCAATTTTAATGCTAAGCGAGAATTCGCCAGCAAAACTCCAGAACTAGTAAATACCACAGCACACAGTGTTGCTACAAATAGAGTACAGGTACTATTCTGAGGACCGATCAGTCAGTCGTAAGTTATTTGTTGCGGCAGTCAATCGCCCATGCAGTCAACCAAGCAATCAACCGTGCGCAGTCACCAGTGCAGATAGCTGAATTAGCTAGACGGTGAAGCAGCGAGTCCACATTATAATCACTGGTAATTGCCACAATAGCCACAAAGTACTTTTTATATTGCTGGTTACACAAACAATAGTTTGCCAAGYCAGCGACGTCATAGTCAGCAGCAACGTCATAGCCATCAGGTGTYACAGGCGACACATTCCATGCAACATTGTGACAATGCCACAGCGGCATTGAAAGATTGCCAGCGCAGTAATAATATTGCCATCAATTCTGCTGAAGTTTTTTTTTTATTTTATTCGTTTTTTCACCACAACGATTTAATGAAGTGTTAACAATGTACGAGTGCAAAGCAAAGTCATTAAATGTTGGCAATTCTCGGCTGTATCTGTGTGCGCTTGCCTCACCAGCAATTTGTAAGTATAAATGAGATAATTCTTGGCTTCCTGTATTTTAATTTTATTAAAATTTTTACCCATATTATTTAAAATTTACGTTTATCTAATCACCTTTGACTTAACGACATTATCAATCGCTGATATTTTGCTGAAAAATACTTCACTCATTCATAAAAATCTTTCACTGCAACATAAAAAAAAATTGCAAAAATCCACTTGACTACCACCAACAACACTACTAACCCCGCCAACACTTTGCGATTTTAACATTCAAGTGCATATTTATCTAATCTGAAGTCTAAATACCACTTAGCCAGCACACGCGCAGCGCAAGCAACGCCCATACATACATCAGTATGTATGAATATATTCAGTAAATAAACTAATTATGTACGCGTACATATGTATGACAGCAATTTACATATTTCTTATCGCCACCACAGCATATATCTGCATACATTTTATAAACATTTTTATGAATAAAAATTTTTTTTTGTTGTTTTGCCTTTTATCAGTGATTATTTTTTATTTCTGCTCTTTAGCATAAAGTTTTCATCTTCAAATTCGTTGATGTAGGCATATTTCGCTGGAGATTTTAAAAGGCAGTCGTGGCCGAGCGGTTAAGGCGTCTGACTAGAAATCAGATTCCCTCTGGGAGCGTAGGTTCGAATCCTACCGACTGCGAAGCATTAGAGCTTTTTTGGCTAATTATTCTGTTGACCTTAAGGTAGAAATTTTTATATCCTGAACAAGTTGAATCTAAAATATTGTTTTTCGTTGGAATGGTGTTTCGCTAAAATATTTCTAACTTCRAGGTAAAAATTTTTATTCCCTGAACAAGGCTGCATCTAAAGTTTTTCACGAAGTTTTTAACACCCGGAAGAAGAGTTTCCCCTGTAAAGTATATGAATTGGTATATTTAAACGATCAGCATGTTCGTCTATCGGTCCCTCAATTTTTGAGATATCTATCAATTTTTGAAATATCTATAAATTTTTGAGACATCTAACTGAAATTTTACATAAATAACTATTTGGAACCGCCAAAGACGAACCACTTTAAACCGTTCTCCAACGCAAAAATCACCGCACACATTACTCAGATCGTTACATATAACGAGGCTAGAGAGGTTAGATTAGGTTATTCTGATAGGCTAGTGAGCCCTGCAAAGACCTAACCACTTACATAAACATAACCCTATATCTATGTATCTCGATTAGTTTTAGGCGATACATACAATCTCTAGTCGAACAAACCCTTAGAAAATTTCCTAATAAAAAAAATCGATCGTTTTCATGTGCATATAGACAGAAATGTATTATAAGCCAACCACGAAACGCATGAACGCATATGTATATAGTACACCCAACGAACCCGAACACGCACTTAAGAAATTTGCACAATATATACTTACACWCGTAATTTCGAGGAATTCAACGCATTACGCCTTTCCCGTCGCTAATTTTTGCATTGGTGAACGATGTTAACGTTAAATTAAACAAAAACACTATTTAACACTTTAAACAAAGACTTTTCACCAATTCTAACAAATATCATCAGCCAAGAATTACGTGCACTCACTTTCATTACCACTTGTAAATAATATGTTTACTGTTACATTGCATTCCTCAATTGGAATAATTCAGCTGATTTCCCTTAACTACGCTTTCCACGATTCTAGCAAATTCCAAACTCTTTCACAACTCTTGATTGTCAATTATTACATGCATAATAGTTTGAAGGTCAACTCCGAACATTAAAAAATTTGGCAGCAACAATACAAWGCAAGCATGATGAGCACGCAGCTAATACCCTTGCTGAGCATACAGCTTATGTCACGCACATAAGAATGTATGCGAGCGCTTTGCGCAACATTGACATGCAGGTGTAACACTGTTAGCAGTAAGAGCGCTTAGCTGATGAAGAGAAAATTAAGTTATGTCAATGCRAGGGTGCTGTAAGTTTTGTTGAGAGGGCGAATTTAGGATGAAGAAGTGTTAAGAGATCAAAGTTGTAGAGTTGTTAAGAGTATTTGAAGTGCGTTGACTATCGATTTTACATTACAGTAGAAAGAAAAGTGTATGAGGAAATTGTGCAAATATATGTGTGTATGTATGTATATGTATATTATTGGTAATATAAAAAGTGGAATTTCAGAGTCTCATATAGTAAATAGAAACAAACGAGAACACAAAAGCCATAAAAACATATTTGTTATGAAATCGCAGCCAAGAATAATTTAGGGCATATGATTTTTACTAGCAACGAAAAATYTATATTACCCCGATCGAAAGATTCCAGAGCATTTTTCGCAATCGGATAGTAGTTATAATGATTTTCGTYTTTCTAACAAACCTGGCCAATTTCTGGTTGAATGGCTTTAAAAAGTCAATATGCGTTATTAGTCAGGCGGATTGCTGCTTTGAACATACTCCGAGCAACATCATTGGGCCGTACTTCTTCCCCCGATAGTGGGGCTCCGTCATTGGGTTTAGCGTCAGGACTTCTGCAAGTGTGTCCGTGGTGGTCATGCAAAAAAAATCGAGTTCCATACATAAGGGCATYGAGTGTWCTTTCACAGGAGGGTGCTARGSAAACATTGGCACGATTGAACCSATTTTTGACATACAGAWGTATCATTATMAGAGAAGGACTAACCCTGAATTTRAAATAATATATATATCACACATTGACTGATCTTTTCGATCAAAATTCTACTTAGATTCTGCGGTTTAAATATTAAGTACTTAGGGGCTTGAATTTACATTTTTCGGGTACTTTTTGGGTTAAAATATTTATGTTAGAAGTGGTAATATAAACTCCTGATTAAGAATTTATCACATTTTCAGAAGTTAAGATAATGAGTATAATAAGAACCAGATTGAAATGTTGTCAGAGGAATGATTTTAGAAGAGAGATTGTTTCGTTCCCTAATTTCGTAAAGTCTAAAAATTTGAGCTTACTATTAATTTTCCTTAGAAATTATCTTACTTATTTCAGAAAATTATAAAATTATTCTCTTAAATTTAGAAAATTAATTATGTGCCACACACATTTCTACTAAACTCAATTAAGTCAAATGACAACATATAACCCTATTCAACTCCCAACTCAAGTGTCAAATGACATATGTATATGCGTATATGCAACACTGAAAAAATCTCAATTACTGTTTTTCTATAGAAACTGCGCTCTCTAGAGAACACTAATTAAGGAATTACAACAAAGCAACACGATAAAAAAATATTCATATTCATAAGAGTCTTCTGTGAAATATCTGCTGCTCTGGGGAGTGTTGACATAGAAAATGCCTACATTTGTGCGCCATTGTACAGCTTTAGGGGGTCGACAACACATGCAACATTGCAACAAATTGGCAAAATAAATATGAAACTAAGCTAGGCATATTTGAGATGCAAGTAAAAAACACTTCAAAAACTACGAGGGCATCAGTAGTGAGGAGGAGAAAACTCAATGTTGTAGTTGTCTAAATAAAATAAAAACAATTTGGTTTGTTACTAGGGTACCTTAAATCGGACGGAATTATGAGAAAAAGTTGTACTGAGTGAACGATGATGACTGAGCGCAAGTAAAATGAATTTAGGGCCGGCTCGTGACCACGATGTTCTGTAAGAAATAGGCACAAATTTCAAATGATCGACAACTAGGTCCAGCTCCTGTTGTACTTTCTGTTGACATTTCCGAAACTGGTGTCTCGAACAAATTTGAGATATGCTCGAAGTACTTTTTCCAGTTATAGCGGTCTTATGATCCAGTATATTTCCAGGAAATTTTAGATATCACAAAAGACCGGCGGTCTAAGAAGCTATTCCGTAGAGTTCCTACACCGCTCCTTGATCATATGACGCTCATAATTGTCAGAGACGATAGTTTACCCCTCCTAAATCTCGTATGTACCTCGCAAGCTCTTGTCTATGACTCTTGTAGCAATAGCTTCGAGTGTTTGCATAATGCATAGACAGCCGTTAAGTGCCCGTGAGGCAACATATAGTACAAATGCTCTTGAAAATTATTAACAAATAAGAAATTCGTAAGAAACATTTGAGATTTCTTTGCAAAGCTTTCGCAAAAGCCTAACTGCATATATACAGTCAAAAGCAAGTATTTATATTTATTTTATGGTATATAATGCATTTAATGTCCAACACGTGCAGCTTTCTTTTCTGCATTGTCAAACTGTGACCAAGCTTAAAAATTCTGCGAAAAAAATCTTCATTTCGCGCATTTCACTCTGTTTATTTTCGCAGTCAAGCACTGTGAACCACTTGTCCGTAGCGMTGTAATTGGGTAACATGACTTGGTCAAGAGGTGCACGCTCCACTACATGCATTTGCTACACAAATTAAGAATAAGAAAGTAGGTGCACTCGGCATATGCAAGCACGCCGAAGAARAAACGTATGTGTATGAGTGTCCTGTAGCTAAAAATTTCAAGTTGCCATGACGGAAAATGTAACTGTCAAAATTGAGAGAAGTCTGCGGTTTCAACGAAAYATCATATTCTCAGATGASACTCGTTTTTGGCTTAATGGTTTCRTCAACAAACTAAAATGYCACTCTTGGGGTTTATSGAATCCCYGTGTGATTCAGGAAAGGCAATTGCATAACCAAAAATTCACAATTTGGTCCGAATGGTGGCATCATCATGCCTAATTTCTTCTGAAATGGGGCAGAAAATGTCGATCACATTAATAGTGAGGGCATAACTCGATRTTGGCTGACCTTTTTCAGAAATTTGATGAAATTGACGCAAACAAACTCCATTTCCAACAAGCGGGTGCTCCACCTCATATTTCAAGTCTAAATATGGACACATAGCTTGCAAAGTTGGACGGCTCATTAGTTTCGAGAAATGACCCAGTTAAATGGTTTCCAGCACTGTTGGGATATGCAAACGGAATCGAGTTGGCGATTTGGTCGACATTTTGATCAAATCATAAATGAGGAATAAATCAGACCGGCTAGTATAATACATTTCAAAATGCTTTATATTTCCTACAGGGTAGCCACGTAAGTAACGATATAGGTAGGTAGGCTTGTAGTGAAGTCAAGAGTCCCTTTATTTACTTCGCTGCACTTAAGTCTTGAATATTTTTTGTTGGTTTGAACTTATTTTTTTGACTCGAATACCCTCACTTACAATGCTCTGCATTTGTTTGCTTTGAAGCGGAGCCTGAGCTGAACAGTATTGCATTTGTACGCTACAACAAATAAGAAAGAAGAAAGTGAGAAATGAATTAAAGTTGCGCTTTGGTGTAAGTATTTAGCTTGAACTAAATTTACGACGTGTTTACGATGTTCAAAATTATAGGTTCCACACTAATGTAGCGCAGCAACGCAAGCCGGTGCGTGGAGGGGTGAAGCAAACACCACATTGTATTACTAAAGTTGCTGGTATTGATGGAAATGGTGGTGCGAGCATGCGGCAACAGTGGAGTCGAACATTTCGAAGGTGTGCGTGCGCAAAATGGGTGGAATCASAAAGAAACGTTGAATGTGGACTGGAGTTTTGTGCAGCAAAGCATACATCTTGCAATTTGTTATGAAAGAAAGCAGAAATACTGGTGCTATAAGAAAACAAATACTATATATTTATATATTGACATCATAAAAGTCTGTGTATCTCGCACGAAGTGTGTGAAACTCTATCTACGACCATTTAGAAATGACGTTCTCTACAGGTTTCGAATAATGACCAAAATGGACCAACTTAGATRTATGATGGCTTGTGAAACTCATTATGCACCTAGTAAACATCGAAAATATTAAAAGAGAGGAGGAATATATAATTCTCGTCTAGAAGTAGGGAAATACTTCATGACAAATAGACATAATAACGGTTCGTAGAAGTCTTAAGCCAGCAATTTGAACGTTTTAAAAAATATGATCTGGGTACCCAGTCATATAGGAATAATAAACGAAAGGCGGACCTGCTGGCCCGCTTGAAAGCAGGCCCTTCAAGGGTTGCTTAAAGCAAAAACCCTTGGCCTAGAACACTAGCAGCACAACGCATAACCCAAAGTTATTTTGGGGTGGTGTTGAGCATGCCCGGAGGAGGTGAAACGCTATAATATTATCTTTGCGAATGACCAAGCCTTTAGCTGGATGAGACGGGATATATTCCACGGCTGCCAATGCTCCAACTTATGAGACCTTGGTCAGCTGGGGTGGAAAATAGGCAAGTTATTCACCAAATGTTCCGAGTAGTTGGGTAAAGCTCAAATCGGTTACCACCCGGAAACACAATGGGTCTAACAGCAACCTAAGTGCGGCCGCAAGCGTTCTGTGAAATTTTTTTTTGGCACCTTTTCACATCACAAAAAGACGTTTCTGGTAATATCACAATTGAAGAATCTTTTCAGCTTCCAATTAAATCGCCAATAACAGAACTATATGAATTCGTTTTTTATTTTTTTTAATTTTATTTTATTTTATTAAAGCTTACATAATAAACAAATTATTAAATAAACTAAAGTACGCAGCGCTAGCATCAAAGGCTTTCGGCTGTGAATTCGTTTTAATAATCATGAATATTAAATATTTTCATTGAAATGAATTAAGATGCCCGYAAAAAATAATCGTCGAAGTCCATGGACAACATCACAACAATAGCACGACATTAAATGCATACATAAATAGGAAAAACCGAAGATAATTACTTACTCGTAAGTGACTAAACAGTCAAACAACGTTAGCGGCGATGACCGGTAGCTGCTGCTGGCGAAATCGCAAAAAAAATCGCTTAATCCGCTTATGCTGCCAGTCAGCATGCCGCGGGCCGCGAGTGCATCTCGTTTACGACGAGCAAGCAAGCGAGCAATAATTATATGAGTAAGTATTTTGCATAAATTAAAATTGCATTGCAAGTTTTTATGCGCCAAACGATTGGCACTGTTAAAGATAGATTTTTTTTTTTTGCACGAGAGTATGAACATGTCGTGTTTACCGTTATTTGGAATTTTACTCTTTTATGTAACAAATATTTATATTCTTCCATGACACTATAACCGTGAGTCGGTCTGGTCCGAGAACGCAAAACTTCACTAGTTGCCTTTAACCCTTGTGAGGACACGTCTGTTGTACATCCCAAGTGCCCTTTCTCCTTTCACTGAATGCGTCGGCATCCTTGTTTGCGTTGTCCACCTGTGACTATGGGCCTCAAGYCGAATATTTTATGTGCTTCACTACATCCACGTCAGCGTAGAGCTCATACAGTCCATGGATCCATTTTTTCGATATGAATCGCTCATGCGAACGGCTCTAAAGACTTTTCTCTGAAAAGCTCCAACGCGCTTTCTCATCTCGATTAGTCATAGTCCATGTTTCTGCACCGTATAATAGAACGGAAAATATGCGARATTTGTARAGCGTAATTTTTGTTCGTCGAGAGAAGGAGCTACTTCTCAATTGCACCTGTTGGCAAAAGKTATTCTRCGCTGATTATTAATATAGTCTCATTCCGAAAATCTGTATGTTCAGCTTGTTACGAGGGTACCTTAAATCGGACGGAATTATGAGAAAAAGTTGTACTGAGTGAACGGTGATGACTAAAGCAAATGACATGAATTTACCAGATCCAGCTCCTGTTGTACTTTCTATTGACATATCCGAAACTGGTGTCTCGAACAAATTTGTGATATGCTCGAAGCACTTTGTCTAGTTTTAGCGGTCTTATGATCCAGTATATAGGAAATTGTAGATATCACAACAGACCGGCGTTCTAAGCAGCTATCCAGTAGTCTTCCTACATCGCTTCTTGGTCATATGGGGCTTTTAACTGTTAAAATAAACTAGGCCCAAGACTTTAAAACTTAGCCAAACATAGCTTCACAGCTCTCAAGTTGAAGAAATATTAGCAAAAGTTTGAATCTCATGATTTTTTTCATCGTCTAACGTATATTTTCTGGTCTCCATCTAAGCTTAAATTCATCTCGATAGGCTCGAATATGCTTACTAGACTTAATACTAAATTTCTCTCAAGTCTGAGCACTTATCCGGTGACTCTAGTGGTATATGGTAAGCAGTTATAAGTTAAGTAGGCAATTTACAATGATATTCAATATCCATATGTATAATATTATAAGTCATAAAAATAGAAATTCAAGCACGTGGATTTGCCTTCTGTGTACCACAAAAAGCGCGAGAAGAACCAAAGCATCATTCATCCAACTTCGTCAGCATATCAAAACTGAATTGTCATCGAAACTTATCGCCACAGTCATGCCGCCACTTTCCTCATTCTTCGTTGCTCATTTTCTACAACGCAGCTTTTGGTGTTTCAGCAAGGGCGCTTGCCACAGCATGCGCTCACCTTTTTGATGTTGTAATTAGCCACTTACTTCCTACTCCGCCTTGCGCTTTTTCATAAAAATTTTCTTTGAATTTCTTCGCACACATTCGGTTTTTTTGCATACATTTCTGCCGCGTGCGCGCTTTATTGTGCTTGTTGGCTTTGTTGTTGTCATGCATCAATTTCGCATTTAGCTGCAAGTGAATTGAGCACAATGAAGTGGCCAATTTGCCACACCCCTTTATGCGTTTGCACGCCCACACCGACCAACAACAACAATAGCAAAAACGATACAAGCAGCCACAAACACAACAAAGGGAAGCAGCAGCAACCGGCACAAAAGACYGCCACAAAACCGCAAAAAGTGCAGCCGCCATATTGCAACATGCCTGCGCGCGCTCGTCAATGCAATGCAATGCAACGCTGACTCTTGCAAACAAAGCGCAAGCATACCATTGCAGCTGCGTTGCGCAACAACAACAATACACAGCGCCGCTGCGACGGTTGCTGTGCGGCCCCTTTGGGTGGTTTTTGACACGTGTCGCATTTGTGCATTTGTCAGCAACATCTTTGCGTGCCAACTCAAGTGTTGCACCTCGGCGCGTTGGGCGCTTCGCTGCACTTAGCCACACACGCATACATGCAAGTTCACTCCAGCTGCATATGTGGCACACACAAATCATCATTTAGCAGCGGTCGCAGCGGTGGCCATGGTTGGTGCTGCCTTAAACCACACACGCTTGGCAGGGGCCTCTCAAGGCGTCACCTGCTGCGCGCTCAGYCCGCAGTGCCATCTTTAATGTCAACAGTGGAATCACCTAAATTATCAKCGTCACTCATCAGCGGCTGCAGCAGCAGCGCCAACGGCTTTTGTAATTTCCATCATCAGGCTGTCAATGTGATTGCACATTTGTTGCATGGCTCGGTTTTCTTGCCATATTTTTTTTCTTTATCTTGTTTTTTTGTGTATTTTTATGCATTTTTTTTTTGCATTTTATTGTCAATGCGCGGTTTCGTCGGTTTGATATATGAGCCCGCACGCCAAGTCTTTGCCACAACGCGGCAGCCTTTGCCCACTGCTGCGTGCGCGTTGATTGGGAGCACACACTCGGGTTTCGGCTGTTGATTTCCTTTGTTCATTTGCTTTGCTTTTGCTGTGTGCACTTCTGTGCGGTAGTCACATCTTCTACGTTTCCGGTTTGTTGGTTTTTTCATTTTTCGCTCTAGAAACTCTGAATGCCGCACAGCTACTTGGTTGCGYTTAACCAATGTGTGAGAGTACAGGTGTTGCAATGGAACCCAATGGGATTGCTGTGCACGGACTACTTGATGTATTAAAGTGAGAGTTAAGATCTTGTGGTTCTGATGTGACAAAGTTTCTAAATATTAGCAAAAGCATTACATTAAATTTGTTTTAAAACTTTGCTCTCCTTGATGTCTTCGACATATTGAGAGCTTGAAACTAGTTCTTTGAAAAATCTTTTCTGCAAATATTACTTTAGCTTAACTGATTAGAAAACTGAGRCCTCCATTATATCAAAAATATATTCTAAACTCGGCCTCATGGCATCGATTTCCTCTTCGTAACACTAGCATCAATTACGTTCTTCAGAAGGCTGTTTACAAAAAAAAAAAAAAACTTAACGATTCAAACCCCTGGAATGTGTGAAATATATAAGAATATAGGATTTGAAGACATATTTATTCCCAAAAATGAGGCAGAAAAAAGAAAACGYATGTAATATCACAAAGCATTAAGAGACCCTGTACGACTTCCTTTGCCAGAGGATCCGTTAAGACGCGGCAGCCAAATGAGTCTGAAACTTCTTGATGAGCTTTGAGCACGCAGTTAGCAATCCCCAGTCCTCAGAACTCTCCAATGTATGTGAGCAGAGAGAAAGCCACCACGAGTGGCCTCTTCGACGCATTTACGAAAGCTTTCAGGAATGCATTTGGAGGGGGAGAGAATTTTTGCTTAGGAAAAACTTCAAAGGAATCTAATATATTCTCTGAAGACACGAGTCTTGCTTCAAACAATAGTTTGATATGATATCTTTAATTGCATTGATATCTTTAATAGCTGGTCAAATAAACTTCCTCACTAGCGATAAGCAAATAGACTTCGCTTTTACGCCCATTTGCTTGCAAACCYACCTACCYGCTACACCGCATATAGATATGTGAGGCGCGCGCCTGTTGCATGAAGTMAACTTGCATGTTTGCATTTCTATTATTATTTAATTTCTTATTTTCTTTCACTTCTAATTGCTTGCATTGTTTATTTTGCAATTTCTCATTTTCAGCTCTACACACCACTCACCGCCTCAAASTCATGTGTTGCGTGCGRCCCCTTCCTAGCGCTAGCTGACAAAACGTTGCAGCATTGCACTTGCAACAAAACGATTTCCATGTTAGACAACCGTTTTCAAACGGCAAAGCAAAAACGCCGAAGACACATAAATAATATGCRGGTACCTTGCATGCGGAAAAAGTACATTGCAAATTGTGGTTAATAATTTCTTTSGCTCTTCCCCTTACTCCCTTCCGCAGCTAAATATTTAAATTGTTTGCGTTTGCATTATAATTTTGCGGTTTATACTGGTGAGGATTAATGACTCGCTGGCTGATAAAAAAGTTATGACTGTAAGCGTTTGGAAAATGGTGCAATTAAAGGTTTTTTTTTTTGTTTTTTTGTTTTGTATGAAGAAGAGGGTTTTATATGATTTACAATAGAATAGGTTGTACTGGCCGGCTGTCACGCTATACATAGAATCACTGTTCCAGATCTATATCTCGATTTTAGATATTTGAATACTTCATCCAGTCCTGTGAACCGCGAAGCTCCTACGTATGCACATCTGGCATGAACTGACATTAGGCCAACAACCGTCCTGCCGTTATGATTCATAAGTTCTCTCGAGGATAATCACTCTTCAGTCGCGAGTCGGGAGGGACAGATTGCAATAACGCAATATCTCCTCTCCCTCCCTAGTAGAATTCTAAAGAATACAAGGTCCGAGCTCGAGGACGCCGTGGAGSATCCATCTTGGCCAAAACCTGTAGTCTGTCTCTCTTTCAAACTTCTCAAACACTGAATACCACCGGCCGTTCCCCAGCAGAAATGACCAGCTTGTGGATAYCGTGGTGCTATGCTGCGCTTTCACACCTTTGAAGTGGGCCGATGTTAGTCTTCATGAAAATCGCGGATAAAGATGCCACGACCCGCTTCTACTCCCCAGTGCGAGGTTTCTTACCGAGGAATAATTGTTCCCCTGCTAGTCTTAGCGATTCCGCTTCGCTGATTCTCCCTAGCTGTTAGCTAGTTAGTTAGTTAGGAGAGTTTGACGGTCTCAATGTTATCTCTGCGAAATTTTTATAATTGAAGTATTAGGGTCAGACCTAAAAAAAAATCTGAAGATGCCTACAATGAGCAYATTATACATCATGAGAAGCGTGTGGCATACCATACAATAGTCAAAAGTGGTAAAGAATAACTGATCAGCTTTATCTTTTCTTTATGACATCCTAGTAAAATGGCTTTCACTGATCATATTCGCCACTATTTTTCAGGCGTTTTTAATAGCAAATTGGAAATCATAAAAATTGTGTGCGGGTATCGGGTATCGGCAGTTATGCTATTGTATGTTATTTTTAACTTTCCCAAGTCGTTGAGCCTTCTAACCTTGAATGTCTGACACCTGCGCGCATGATCTTTCCTTTAAATCAAATGTACGTTCACATATGGCGTCGCCGTATTGGCGATACAACGGCTATATGCCAAGAAAGCGCGARTCCACGCGCCTGCGCAACATGAATGTTCCCCGCAGCTGCCTACTCACCCCATCCGTTTTGTTTTCATATGCGAATCAGGTGCACAATTTTAGCCAGCTGAATGCCCAATTGCATTTTGATGAGYTGCAGAAGCAATTGCCAGCTATACGCTATCAACAGGTTGCAAAATCTACGATGGCGAAAATGCAAAAAAAGCAGAAACTCAACAACTTAAAGGTAATAACAAAATTGGCGAAATGGCAAAGCAACAAGCAAAACCGAACGTACGCAATTGGTCGTTGGCCGGCATTTGCAGGTTTCGGCGCTGTCACAACAAGTGTTTGTGACAACAATAATARCGTCGAAGTCTCGCCTGCGTTTTCTCACGTTACCACTTTGCTGGTGGTTGGTGGTTATGTGGTTGGCAGCAGGCGGTTGGCAGCTGGCGGCACTGCAGCTGCCAAAATCCGACATGTTGTCTRCTGTCAGTCGCCTGCCTAACGAACAACAGGCCACGGCCCACACAAAGTCTTGAACTTGCCACTCTCACGGGCTTGAGGAAGCCAACTAAAGTAACCCAGTTCGCCAATCAATTCGTATCAGACGCTCGTCCGGTCACTTAACTGAAACCGCCAACCRCCAGTCCGGACGTATTATCAGCGTCACGTGGGCGTCTTTCACACCACATGCAACAAAGTTGTGTGCCTGACTGCCTGCTGTTGAAAGCTGYAACAACGATTTTTTTATAACAATCCTGCATTTTAGTCTTTTTATGTYTATCTTTGCATTTAGTTAATTTCCTATCAACCTCCGCAATTGCGTTTTCGCACTCACTTCCAATGCTTCTTTTTTTGTTTTTTTGGTATTTTAATGCCGTCCATTGGACACTTTAATAGCTCTCTCTGTGCCGTATCCTTACTGGTCTCATGAAATCGGGCAGCTTTTTATTGCCCATAAAATCGCATTTTGTTAACTTTATATCCGTGTCTGCGCGCTTTTTACTCCTCAAATTTCGATTATTTGCATTTGAGTCCGTTCGTTTGGCTTTGTGTTTGGCTAAGCTGCAGAAATTGTTGGAAAAATGAGTGCACTGTGCTTAATTGGCATTGATTTTACGACTGGCAGTTATTATCGGATTTACGTTAGAGATAACCAGTGGAGTTAATATAGATGAGGTTTCAGACGAACTTCATTAGATACGTCACTTTACAGCTATCAGCAGGACTTGTACGGTCATAGCASGTTGGTTTCTGGTCGATTCCGTGATATGTCGATTCGATAAGCTTTATATGTAAGAGCACAACCTTTGAATTAATTTCRGGTTTATGAGTGTGATTCATTCTTCTAAAGCACCTGTCGTTCAAAGTGTCTGACACCTAGGAACCCTAACAACCCTAACAGGACCAAGAAGCCTTATACAGGAATAGAATTTAATGACCAAAACGTGTGTGGAATCTGACACCTAGGAACCCTAACAACCCTAACAGGACCAAGAAGCCTTATACAGGAATAGAATTTAATGACCAAAACGTGTGTGGAAATGCCCTTTCTCGAACATTAAACTTAATACTAAGATTGATTGATTGAACATTAACACTGCACTAAATAAAAGCGGGAGGACTGAACGCAATTTTATAAAGAGTTGAACACGCACAAAGTCACAAATTAACTGCCGTTGTAACGGCATCTTGGTAAAGCTTCTATAAAGCTGATTCTCTTTCTTCGACACCAAGGTCTACGAAGTATTTCCGAGCGATGAGACTACGTAACAAAATGTGGTCTAGTATTTGTAACTGCATATCTGGAATTCAGGGCTGCCACGTTTATACTAACGATGTCTATAAATGTTATGGTTTTCATAAAAAGCCAAAATTTGTTTAGAGGAATGATCTGCGTCTTTATTTGTCTTCAAAAGGAGTACCACAAAAAGAAAGATAAAGTCGATAACCGGTTGGTAACCAATGTTAGGTTAAGCTAGGTAAATATGCTATGCTTTTTTCGGAAAGTCACAAATAACCTCACTTGGATGCTTGCGCATTGTGATGTCCAGAACTCCACAGCCATAAATTTAGTGAGCTATCTAACATATACCACAGTCAACCTTAGTCTGGCGAAATCTGCATAGTGATCATCGTAACGATAAAAGACTCCCCCTCCACACTTCCCTTTGAGATTMATTTCAATCGTGAAAAAGCTCACTCCGCCTCTTCTCTCATCGTTCCATCAGAAGGGAAGGGAAAAGTTCTTCCACCCTTCCCTTTGAACTTCATTTTATTCATAATAAAGCTTACTGCGCTTCCTCTTCAGCGACTCCCCTCACTCACATATCCAGCGGAGATATAGAAGATGCCGAATGGTTGCAAACGAAATGAAAGAGAATTTCAGAATATCGCTCTCGGCGATTATGACAGCCAGTGTACTTTCRGAAGTTTGTATTTGAGACGAGTACAAGAGAAAGAAAGCAAATTAATAAAAGAAATTTCTACGTTCAGCATTCCGCAGTYAATTCACTGGTTCACCAAGAACRCTAYTTTGGGATCGCTGAACCTCATTTCTACKCCTCACGATTAATTTGAGTACGCATACTCAGGCTTTCTGTTTGAAATTTATAATATCCGCCATTAGTGCKCTTATTAATAGCAACATAGTACTAACGTACTTAGTAGAGTAGTCTATTACAATATTTTATGTACATTAATTTTTTCTTTATCACACAAACCACCGCATAAACCGGTTGAGAATTGGTATACACTTCACCTAAGAGCTCGCCTTCTTTAATATTTCACCACAAACTAACAGGAGCAATAATTCGTGATCTATCTTATCAACACTAAAAATTGTCTCAGTTGACCTACTTGACATGCGCAATACTTTCTCACTCATACTAATCGCATTTCGGGCAGAAAATGTTAATAAATTTCAATATTAAAATCACTTCACCGATGATTAACGGACTTTAAGGTAGGCACTCGCATGCAAGTAGCAAAAATTGGTGCAAGTTGTGTTCAACTGGTTTTTTCTACAGGTTTCTTGCTGCCACAGTTGCCGAGCGCGGCGGCAAATTTATGAAAATGTTGAGAAAGGCGAGTAACCCAATATACACTATGCGAATGGACCAGTGTGCGAGCAACACAAAAATGTGTCCATAAATAATGGCAAATAGAAGATGCTAAAAGCTAGAATAAATCATGTAAGCCCAAAGAATTGTTGTTGCATGCAAGAAAAATAAAAAAGCATTATSAATGCACGCATGCAACGCACAGTATTGCGTAGCACACTTTGCCAGTGGCATTGTGGCAAGTTGCTTCGTAATTAATTACAGCGCCGAGAATGTGCTCGTCATGCGGACATTAATACCAAAATATGAGCAGCCGGACAGGAGTTGCTGTTGCCGCCGCATGATCACCAGCTTCGCTGCCGGRTGCCACACCAATATTTATTTCTTGCTRCACTGCCCGCTGGAGCATGTATGCCGACTGCTGATATCGGCACTGCCAATCCGTATTGCTTGCATGCCAGTGGTTCTTTGGTAGCAAATAAATTCACGCATATTTTTGACTATGTCATTGCAACTGCAACAAAATATGCGTTACAGCTATAGCCGCAAGCGAGCTACTGCGCAATCAAATGCTAAGCTGACTACTTGGTCACGAGTGAAAAATAAACATAAAATCATAATTTTCTCCGATGCTTTTCTGCACCAAAAGACCTCTGTTTAAGAGGTATAGTAAGTGGACTGCTGTTAGTGCATCCAGTGGCTGGCTGCACAAGCATTGATGGCTTCAAATCGCTTTTGTCGTACCTGCAGCGACACATAAATTCCGGCGAGCAATAGAATTTCTTATTCCAAAAATTATGTATTCGAACTTCTCATACCCGATAGTGGTAACAACTGAGCAGTGTACCTCAACGCAGCTTATTAGACTCCAACGATTAAGTACTCGACACAAAAGTACTCCAGCATACCAGAATACTTGGTGGATTCATTGAAACTAGCAGTCTTTTAAGGGAATCGAACTGACTTGCACATAAGYACTATTTCTTGACGACCTCAAGAAATTCCCTGGATGCGATATGAATCGTGCTACCCGGTGAACTTAATAATGTTTTCTATTGGAGCTTAAAGTCACTTTTTACATAATTTAGATCAATCTGGTGCAAGTTAGAGTCTGATCAAATACCGTACTCAAAACTACTCCAGTGTTTAGGAATACTTGTTGGATTTATTGAAACTAGATGTATCTTAATTAKATCTAACTAACGTAACTTCAACATGAGTACTATTTTTGCGGATTTCAAAAAATCCTATCAAAAATCTAAGAGCTCCGCAGTGAACTTAAGAAGACCTTCGATTTTCGTCAACTTAGTCAGAGTATGAACTTCATAAAGCTTCAGAATAAACCTTCATACCGGATCAAAAGCACTTCAAGACTAAACAGCTGCTGGTAGTCAACCAATGCTGCTGAGCTGCTTTGAGGCCCGACAGTTCAGTTGTAAACAAAAAGAAGTCAACGAAATTTATTCCCGTTTCCACTGCGCAGTTATTGAGCGTAAAGTACGTACCTGTCSTAGCAAGTTCATCAGCCTTACAGTTTCCTGCAAAACCGCTGTGTCGAGGCACTCAAATCAGTTTAACCATAAAATAGAGCAATACTAGAGATAAAAAGTGTAGGCATCCCAGCACTAGTCTTAAGCCCACAGTCAGCGAACTCAAGGCTAATAACGCAGCCCTACTAACGAATTCACCATTCTGAAGGAAACAGCCACAACCGCTTTAAAGAAATTGCAGTAGTCCGGAACTGGAGGTGATAAAAAGTTTCCGACATTTATACTCGTCCACCAACCTTCACTTCCCACTCCATCTGCGAGTTCTTCTCTCCCATGCCTCTTTAGAAAGAATGTGAGCAGAACAACGACAGCCAGTGCTAGGATCGGCGACCTGGTAATCCAAGTATTTTGGAATGAAATCAAAGTGTGCAAGGATTTCAGAGTGACCAATCTCGCAGTCGTTTAAATACTCAGATTCTATGAGTCTKAGTGCAGCCTTCACGGCTATACACCGCTGCTATGCATGTGCAGCAAGGCGTTTACATATTGCAGCGAATTAAGAGACAGYGGCTGCGATGGCTAGGTCATGTCGTCCGAATGTATGAAAACACTCCAACTCTGTTAGTATTCGATAGTATTCGACCTCCTCTACGTTGGAAAGAACAGGTGGAGAAGTACCTGGCTACGCTTGGAATATCTTAGTGACACCAAACAGCGAAAAGGAAGAACGACTGGCGCGCTGTTGTAAACTCGACTACAACCGCGAAAGCGCAGTCTACGCCAATAAAGAAGAACTTGACATGGATGTTCACCGGTTGTAACCAGATAGTTTACAAWATTTTTATTGCGACTTTAGATAAGTTCCTGTTACGCAAATTCRAGTTAGAACACTTTACAGTAATTTATTCTAATTTTTAAGGGCYATTTTATGGCAACAAGTAGTTCTGGAGAAGTTGTGTGACGCGGGTTCACACATATGCCGCTTATAAATTTTTGTTGWAATGCGACCGAACAACACTTAATTGGAAAGTTTATATTTCTTGTAAACTTATTTATAAACCCATCAATATGTATGCGGKTATAAGAAGAACACTTGAAACAGGAATAAACATTTAGCAGAACGATCCCGCCGTGATAATGCTAAAATATCCAGTTTGTTTACTTGTATACGACTTGTGAATTAGGTAAATATTGTGTATTGAAAAAACGTGCCGCAGCAAAAAGAGCAACGCCAACAATAGCAAGTCGCAAAACGCGAAACCCAAAACAAGTCCAAAGCGTGAAGCGCAAAATAAAATCAACAGCGAAAAAGCAAGCAACAAAAAGCACGGCGAATTCCCACTTCTGGATGCCGTGGGTTTTTGGGAGCAGCAGCAGCGTAAACAAGCGCAAACAGGAACAAAAATTCGCAAGTAAGCGGGCCTCAGACGGCGGACTGGCAAGCGCACTGCGYCGCTTATAGCAAGAATTAAGTACAGTCACGACATTTTTGCTATTTTATTTTTTCTGCACATGCTGTGGATCATACGMTGCTGTACGAAGCTGTGGACAGTTGCTGTGGGTGCGGGTTGGCGAGTGTGTAGGCGACCGTTCACTGTGTTTAACGAGTGTAGAATAGACTGTATGGAGTGGAAATTGCCGCTGGTGTCGTTGAYTATTGTGGCTTTTATGGCATGAATGACGTCTTTAGCTGCCACCGGCAGTCTGCTCAATATTTCCATGCATTACTTGGCGCATTTGCCGCTGCAACATGTGTACACGCAGCGACAATACGGTCGCGCCTTCAAGTAGCGTGGTAAGTGCGTCATTCATTTTCGGTGGCATCTTCTTTTAGMAGCGTACACATTCCTTTTCTGCAGAGTTTACGATCTCCATTGAGCTCTAATGCGCCTTGGCAGCTCATTGTGGCATCCACTGCAGTAGTAGCAACAATGGTATGACAGCAAATTATTGCCGTTTATTTCCTCCTCTAACACATTTGCTTAGTAGGTGTAAAGCGGCAAAAGACTCTCAATTCGATTCGCGATTCTACCGCGGACTAYGCTTGGCGGCTTGGAATTCTATGCAACTCTGCGTAGCGTACACATATAAATACATATTTRTGCACATACCTGGGGAGCTTTGAAAATTGTAATTTAATAAAGTAATTGCCACAATTAGTTATGAGGAAAATATTGTTGGTCAAATGGAGAGGCAACGGCAAACTGGGTCCAGCAAGTGGTAAGCAACATTGTGGAAGTGCATATTTGCCAGCGAAAAGGTGCTGGTCTATAGCTTGAATGCTGGCATTTTGTACTAAAATTATGCGAATGGCTTGGAATTGCTAATATATTGACCACAGTTTTCGCTAACTCTAGGCGTCGGTGAGCGTATTTAGTAAATCTGGCAACTCTCAGTGATTTTGTGGAGGAAAACTTCAACAGTACTACGATCACTGATGGCAAAGACTTTCATCTTTGAGTTCAGCCGCATAATGAGTCGTTTCACACGTACATATCAATAAAATCATTATCTCTTTTGAAATAGGAAGAATATGTGTTGGATAAAATATTTTTTGTAAAAGAAATATATAATATTTCGAAACTCTATTGTTGTCATACCGGCAAGAACCATTATAAAACTAAATAAATGAAACTTTGTCTTCCRTACACCTTTTCTCTTTCTTCTCTTCTGCTTTGCCACTACAACCGTTGTTCAACCTGAGACGAAAACAAAAAACTTCGCATGTTGCCTCTATCGTTCACGCTACTTCTACATCCCAAGTGCAGACAGGTTGCTATGTACTTGGTCTTTCCGTTTTCCAATCTTCTGTAAGAACGATATGACTTAACCAGCGCATTCGTTTGATATTTATTCGCTTAACTACATCCATGTCGCCAAAGATCTCATATAGTAYGTGGTTCCATCTTCTTCGACATTCATAGCTCACGCAGACGGCTCCAACAGCTTTGCGGAGAACAGCCGGCTTTAAACAGCTCAGCCGCAAATCCATTATCCCCTGGGGCTTTGTGCTTCTTAAACAGCCTTACAGCTATTTTCATCTCGTCTGGTCGAGTGGCGGGACAACAATGCTAGCGCGATAGTTTTTAGTGCGAGTTCTTCTTCATACGTCACAGCACTGCTTTCATCATTTAGCAGTTTTGTGAAGTGTTCCCACCAAATTTCGAGTGTACTTTAATGGTCTATTATCCTGGGATTGGAATCATTTGTTTGCTGCCTAAACTTCTGATCAAATTTTCGGGCCGAGCTCCTACTAGCTAACAGCTGAAGCCTTTTATGCTTACGGCTTTCTATCTCTCTCTCTCTTCTTTTTATTGATAAGACATCTCTCGTTGCTCCTCTGCCCAAGGTATCGTTCTTTCAATCCRTATGGAGGCTACATTTTTATCATATAAATATAATTAATGGTTACGCCCTTTCAGAAAAAATRGACCACGATACCAAAGAGCAATTTTACGAACGTTGAAAATGTGCACCAAAGTCTAGCAGGTCGAGGTATGACTAACCTCGATATCAATAGCATTCAGTGTATTTGTGATGAGACTGGTATTTTGTGCCAGACCATAGCGAAGTCGCAAGAAATTGCAAGGCTGATGTGCTAGCACGGCAAGATACTCTAGTACCGCTATCGGTAGCAGCCCACGTGCGATGTTTGATCAGCCATCTAAACTAAGCTAAATTAASCAGCTGGAATTTTGACATTTGTTACCGCTTCTTTTTCATAACTATAGAASACTTCCAGCAGTTTACCTTCCGTTGAGCGGCACAGCTACACTTTCAAGATAAATCGATCTAACAACTGATTCGCAGTGGCTTTTCACTTAATAAATCTAAAATGTGCATTTTTTCCGCAGCAGCGAGACTTCCTGGTCTGATTTGTGACAAGCCATTTAAGCCAAGCTAAATAGAAAAGKGAAGTAAACATGTTCTCAACATGTTATTAATGAAGTTTTCACCGTCACGCACACACTTTTATCTAATTCTCCAGCGGCGCATAGCTGGATCTAATTAATTGCTCATCTCCATAACTGGCTGTCATGTTTACGCACGCGTAACTGGCTGTGAATACGTCATTTGTCAGCTGTTAGAATATATAATAATATTTTGACAAAATAAATTGCACAAGATTTTTAATTAAATAAAATTTATAATTTTGTAATGAATATTCATTTAAATGCCGGCTTATATTCTAAACAAAGTGACAGCATTTKTCAATTGCAGTTCAAATGTATAAACAAGTACTTATGTAGTATGTATGCAGTTGCAAGTGCCTATATACGTAATACATAACTGCGTGTTTCATTGCATGCATTCAACGCTGACGACACTGACAAGTTCGAGAAGATATAAAAAAATGTGGTCAACAACCTCGCAGGGCACAAAGCACGCACACGCAAAAAACATACTTATGTATATGGATGCGTACGTAAATAAATGACTGTGTGTGTATGTATATAAGTAATAAAAATACAAAAATAACCACAAAGTCAACGCAACGCACACGTAAATGCATTCACTGATTGATCGCTCCACGAACAACAATAAATATGATAAATATAGCAAATACATTCAAATGAATGTGTATGTGAGTATTTATATAGATATTTATAAATCAGTATGCGCTGCCTAAATGTATTAACAAATTACAAATTGGAGAAAAGAGTCAAGATTATGAAGTATAATAAGTTGTCACTGATTATCTTTGTGCATGTACAAGTATATTAGGGTTGGCCAAAAATCTTTAATCCATTTCGAGGTTCCATACTTTTTTAAAGAAAAGACCACAGAAAAAATTAAAATTAATGGGAATGCTTATTATCATTCGAAAGAACATTTTTTGGCATTTAYTTTTTGAAGATTATCTCTTTTAAATGTTAGCCGAGACTACGTCTCAGACTATCCATCCATGCAGTCCAATTTTTGATGACTTGTTCGAGCATTTCGACTGATAACTGGCGAATGCCACGTGATGTATTGCTCGTAGTGGAATTGTACGCATAGACTTAAGACTTTACATATGTATGTATCTCCTCAGGAAAAAGTCTAACGGTCTGATATCACAATATATTGGTGTCCTATCGACGTGAAATTATCTGCTCACCGAAGTGTTCTYTCAATAAAACCATTGCTTGATGGGCGCCGTATTATTTAAACCAAATTACGCCGAGATCACGTGCTTCAATTTCAAACAAAATAGTCGCTTATTATGGCGCGATAACGGTTGCCATTGACGGTTACGTTCCCACGGTATAATTTTTGAAGAAATATTGGCCGATAATTCCACACCAAACCGTTGTTTTTTCTGGATGAAACGGCGATTACGCCTTGATGTGGTGTGATTTAAAGTCATGAAGTGATCTCACGGAGAGCTGGCTGTCAGATGGCACTATATAAGTAAAGCAGGCTCCGGGCCTGGTCAGTGTTTAGGTGACTCTTGGACCTCGTTGTGATGGRAATTGGAATGTCATGAGATGACCTTACGAGAAGATGGCAATCACTGTCTCTATATTAGAAACGCACCGGGCCTGGCCAGTGGCAGATGACTCCAGCGCCGCGAAGTGATGTGATTTGGAAGTCATGAAGTGACTTGGCAGAAATCTGCCCGCTAAATGGCTCAATATAAGAAAAGCAGACAYCTGGCCTAGCCTTGATGTGATGGAATTTGAAAGTCGCGTCAGCTGACAGCTCTTTAATCTCTTCAGGTTGCTCTTCGTCACAAATGCGGCAATTTTGCTTGTTCACATACCCATTAAGCCAGAAATGAGCCTCATCGCTGAACAATATTGGGTTCAAAAACGTTGAATCTTTTTGGAAGCGAAGCGAGGTAGCTTTGGAAGGTCGATGGAAAAATGTGCGCAAAGTCGTTCCATATGGCAGTTTGAGTTGCTGCGAATGGCGCCGAATCGACTTTCTTTCGTGCACATTTTCATCTACGGTTGATACATATTTTTCACTGCGTGTTGAACGTGGTCTATTCGGCCGATACCAAACAATACCGATTAAAAATAACATGACAGCATGACACGACTCTCGCCTATTCTGTCAWAAAAGCTGTTGAAGAAAGTACCCCTACTTGGTCATTCCTTAGAATCAATTTGCAAGTATTAGGATCAACAAATTTATTTTCCTAGTGACCTAATGTATATTACTTCGCGCTATCAGAATCTGATACATCTGATAACAGTACCGAACCTTATTTAAAACATTCTCTATCTCGCTGATAGCATGTGAACTGTTTCAGAGACAGTAGCAAATGGATTTATATCACCCATCAAATATAAAAGAAATAACAAATTCCAGTTCATTATCACTTTTACTAAATATAAAGCTTGTGCTATTTTTATAAACAAATTCCATGRCATAATTAAGAAGATTACACTTTTCCAAATATAAAATATTGGTGTGTGGTTACGGTTATAAAAACCGCATTATTGTAATTACAAGCGCTTAACTCTTTTGACAAGCAGCAATAAAAGAAATAATATTTTAATGAAAGTAACAAAAAAAAAAAAACATATCACGGCGATTGCAGTAATCATAAAAAAATACGCCCTTAAAGTATGAGAAAATAAATTAACAACAACATTTGGGCAAAAAAAAMCCCAACAAATGTTGGAAATTACCACAATGCTCATATGATTATAATCGAAATTCGCGCATTGTTGGTAATTAAATGTGTGARTGTGTGTGGTAAGTCGTAAATCATTAGCGCTCAACGCTGATTAATTTATATATTTATATTTATCGAACACGCGCARTCGGTCGCCAACGCAAATCCCGAACAGCTGATGACGCGCGCCGCAAAAAACCATCGGATTTAGCATAACTAAAGTGCACATAAGCGATTGTATACTTATACATATGTATGTATGTACTTAAAGTTATGTGTTAGCGGTAGCAACATTTGGTTGCGTTTTTTATGCGACATGCACTTTTTCAATTAACATATTTAATTTATGCAGGCGGCCTACGCGTCTGCAATGCCGATTAATTAATTTGCTTTGACAAATCAAATGCGAAGACATAACTACATGCAAGCAAGCAGTTATTTCGATATTGTACGTATGTTTGTCGCCATGCTCTGGCGCTGGCAAATGCAATCAAGTCGCGTGACGCATGCAAATTTTGTTTAGTCATTGATTTTAAATCAAATATAAATAATAATAATTCTTAATATTCAATAAACACTTTGCCGGCGAATTTGAGCATGCGCATAGTTAATTTTCAAAATGAAACGAACATRAAAAATTTAAAAAAATAATAGGCAAAGTAGAAACAAAAAACAAACAACGAAGCAACAATACCCTTTACAGATACATTTCTGGTTGCATAAAAGGGTTTAAAATTGCATTTCTTTTGATTTTATTCGGTCAGTTTGTATGGTGGCTATATGTTATAGTGATCCAATCTGAACAATTTCTTCGTAGATAGTATTATTGCCATAGATATTAATACATACTAAATTTGGTGAAGACATCTCGTCAAAAAAAACGGTTCCCCATACAAGGAATTAATTCCCAACGTTCAGTTTGCATGTCAGCTATATGATGTAATACACCGATCTGAACAATTTCTTCGGAGTTTGAGGTGTTATCTTGAAGAATAATATATACCAAATTTTTTTTAAAATATCTTCACAAGTAAAAAAGTTTTCCATACAAGGACTTGCGATCGTACAGTTTGTATGACAGCTATATGCTATAGTGTTCGGATATAAAAAATTTCTTCAGATATTGTAGCTCTACCTTAGAAAATAATGTGTGCCAAATTTCGTTTAGATATCCAATCAAATAAAATAGTTTCCCATACAATTTTGAATAACAGTTTGTATGGCAGCTATACGTTATAGTGATTCGATCTGAACAATTTCGTCGGCAATTGTGGTATAGCGTTGGAAAATAATTCACAGCAAAATTCATGAAGATATCTCGTCAAATAAAAAAGTTTTGTATACAAGGACTGGATTCTGATCTTTCAGTTTGTATGACAGTCATATGCTATAGTAGTGCAATAACGGCGATTTCAACAAATGAACAGTATCTTGGAAAGAAAAGAAGGTGCGCAAAATTTTAAATCGATCGATCGATCTCAAAAACTGAAGGGCTACTTCGCACATATACAGCAAATAAGCTGACAGAGGCARTTGGCCTAGACTAAATCGGCTGAGCTCAGCACGCTGATCAATTATATATTTATACACACTTTAAGGACTACGAGGTTTCTTACTGAGTGTTACAAACTTCATAGCAAACATAATATATCCTGTTAAGGGTATAATACTACAAACAAATCACAAAACGAACTAGGCAAAGCGATAACAGAAACACATACTGCAGAAATAAGAAAAATCATTAGAATTATAAGTAGAAAAAAGCCGAAACAATTGCTGCCTCCATGACTGCCAGCACACATGCACACATACTYGTATATATTTAGAAAAATAYATACATACTAAAARCRAATGCATRTTAATGATGTGAATCACTCACAAAGTATAAAACACAAACACAAAAGTTGATACAAGTGCAAATTCGTTTAATAAACAGTTGCATATAAAAGTAGTCAGTCAATTGTCTGAATATTCGTTGCAATTCGTTTTAGTTCTGTTTGAGAATTTTGCATGGCAGTCGTTGTTGTTSTTGTTTCACCACCTACTGCTCCTCTCCTTCTGCTCAACTTTGCAGCGCTGTTGGCATGCGCTTGTGATATTCGTATTTATTTGCCAGCACTCGTATATGTATGTGTGCTTCAGGCCTTTTACGATAATTCCCGACCAGCCTCAACAAAACGCCTTTTTTGTTGTATTGTTTAATTTATTTGTCTTAGTCGTTAAATTTATTTATTTTAAAACATGCTAAAAATGCAAAGTTATTGCCTTAGTCAGCTGAGCTGACTTTTAATTAATATTTTTTTTATGAATGAAATTTATTATAACATTTTGTATGCGTCAGACGGAATATTCTGTGGTTGACGGGTATTTTAGTGACATTGATAACTGTATTTTGATATAAACTAAGSTGTTCAGCTATTTCAGTGAAGTTAACAGCTGTAGTTTCAAGATCTTCCAATAATTCGGCCGGATCTTGAAATATTCTTCGCTACATTATTCTTCGGGTAATGGCAATGTTTTTGAATGATGCTCCGTGAATCGAAATTAACTTGGGAGTRGCCAGAWRYGACTCATTTACATATGGYTCAGCAGCTCACAACTTTCGGCCTTAGATCAATTATATTTTCTGGGTAACCAAAAAACATCTGTTTGTAGCCGAKCTAAAGTGAGAAGGYGAATCAYTASTTCATAGGTTTKTGCKGTGGTTTTGRACCCGCCTRAGCYKGGCGCCAAACAGCGAAARGRATGAWAGACTGGCGCAMAGAAGTMMTAMRCTCACAGTATTTGTATTTTAATCATTTTCAAAGACTGTAAATGTATTAAGCACGAAACTTYCGGCAAATGACTGCACTTAACCCTRCTGCACACTGATAGCACGAGCAAGCTTATGAATACATATATGTAACAATCTATAAGACTGTCCACGATTTGATTTTCTTGGTAGGCATGTTTATGTAGAACCATCCAATAAAACAATCAAAGCCCAAACAATATCAGCAAACATTCATTGCCTTGTGTGTTTTTGCCTTAATCTGTTAAAAGCTAGGCATTCRAAGAGGAAGAGTTGAGCTTATTATATCTTATCTTCTTTCAAAAATTGAATCATGAATCCTAATAGGACAGTATATAGTATATAGCGGCAAAGCTTATCTAAATACGTTGCTGAATTTCTTAGACTATGAAACGAAAATTATAAGAAACCGTAACATAACTTTACCTATGTAACATTGTAAATTATAAACCAGCAGATACTAAGCTCTATCTTCAGCTTACTTGAGAAAGTATTTATTTTCTCCGTGACTTTTTCAATTGAAGTAAATTAGTGAAATTCTTATTCGATTTAAAAGAAATCTGTTAGTTTASCACAAGTTATGCAAATGTAAATAGGTAGGTAAATAGATAAATACTTTCCCATTAATGAAMCCAGAATTTCATAGAAATTGAAGCATTCGCRAAGTTTTTGCTGAAATTTCAAAAAATATTTGCTGCAACAATAAACTCATAACCAAAGCTGTCCCTGAGAGTTGCAATCATTGACTGACGTCGATCAGCACTGGCGACACACACCGACACACCAAACAGTAAAATAGTTGGAAGTAATCAGCGATCGAATGAAGCGAACAACACGCCTTGATTGTTCGCCAGCGGTCAAGCGTCAACAGCAATGACCTTTGCCAATGAAGCGTACGCGTGCATTTGCAAACGAACTGGCGGCTACGGCACTGACTGTGYGGCAGCAAGCACAAGCAATCAGCCAAGCGGCCAGCGAGCGCGCGTTGCATGAGGAGAAACAATAAATAAGCAAATATAATAAAAATAAAATACGAATCCGAAGAAATATTTGCTATAAAAATAACAATAATAAAAGTGGGAATGGCAAATAAAAATACGAGTTTTCAGTAATAAAGAAACGAGGAATTGCACGCGCAAATACTRTACATACATATGTATATGTATTTTTGTATTTGTATGTACATATAAAAGTAAATAAAASCGCACATCAAGTGTCGCGATGGCGTGYATTKKCTGCGGTTCYCTTCTGTATGTGYGTGTGTGTGTCGCCAAGTCCAAATGGAACGCTATGCGCCGAGCGTTAAGATTGTWCAACGCTGATGCTGCTATAGCGCTTGCTTTGTTTTCTTGCCATTTGTTGTTGTTACTGAGGTCGCGCTTATCGTTAAAAAGTTTGTTGTCTTTTGCTAAAAGCACGGACGGACAACACTGGCATAAATGGTTATTGGCCGCAGACAAAGGGGAACGCTTGGTGSGCAGCGCGTATGGACAAGTCCCATGAGAACTCGCACGTTGTTTTACGCGATGAATATRGTGCCGATAAGAGCTGGTTGAGGCAGGATTAAGAGATTGTCGTTATAGCAGACACAATCTCTTAAATATTTCAGAGTGAAGTACAAGATTTTTTACAGAAAAACTGAAAAGATGATAGGCAGCAGCAATTAGTTTCGCTGGCAACATTAAATGTTCAGCAATTTTTTATTGGGAAAGCCGATTTACCTCTCGTCGCTTCGAAATATTTTGACGTTTAATTAATTTAGAATCCAAGGATCACCGTAGAAGGACGAACTCTGTACTTAATAAGTTAGGTTAGGTTGGTTTGGTAGGCCAGATTTGGTCCTTTATGATCGTATATGCAGTTATATTGCGAAGTATTTGAGGAGTAACGATACCTCTTCCAGTGTCTCATACCGTTGGGCCCTCAAATTTTTAAAACGTAGCCTGGCCAGATGCTCGATTGTTACTCTCACGCCTTTCTTTTCACATTTTCACCAGGGTTCTCGAACTGTGAGCTCCATTTCGCAGAACTTCCTATTTCACGTTAGTAAAAACGAACTGGAATCCATTTAACTAACTCTGAACTAATCATTGACGGATCCTGGAACTAATTGTGGCAGCAGTTTTGGCAATTAGTACTTAGATGGAGGTTATGGAAAGTTGAGTTTTTCATTGTAATGGAAGTTTTAGGTCATAAGACCTACTTGGTTCTTAGTAATATCAGATGGAGGTTTAGATTTAATTTCAGCTGAAGTAATCGTCATACAGGCTTTTTGAGAACCTGGAGATCGACTTGATATCTAACTTACATACTTCATCTAAGACCTTCAAAGCTCCTAGATATCTAAGCCGAATTTTAGATAAACACTGAACATAAGCGATAGCGATCCTTCATTGTATATCGTCTTTAGTAATTATCGGATTTCCTATACTAGTTCGGTAGCCAGACGGATTGCAGTCTTGGCAATCATCAGCTCTTCCGGCTTCGATGATTCCACTGCTTGCAGCCAAATTCGCGATTTGCCTTCCGGCTGTCGAGCAAATCATGCAGCAAAGTTGAAAATTATTAAACACGTCACTTTTTCTTATTTAAATTTAATACAATGAGTATTTTCAATGCTTCATCAAGCTGAACAATTCATTGTGCAATGAACCGTAGCCCAATGGCAATAGCAAATGAGCATGCGCTTATTATTCTGGATGCTCACTCGTTGCATTGTTGTTTAGGTAAAATTACGCCAGTCACTGCATTCACCCGGCACGCTTAAACATTTTAACAGTCAACCAGTTGATCACGAGGCATCCACACATATATTACTTCATACTGCTATCCGTCGATATTTAAGTATTGTTGGTCCATACAATGTATTCTTTAGAATTGCTCACGTCATCAGCATATGCCAAGAATTATGCCTAAGCATGTGCATATGGTTAAACTAACCAGCCACCAACCACCAGTCATCTAGCAAACCAACAATCAAGCAAGCCATCAAATGTTTCATTGAACGTTCGATCACCGATCGATTCAACGTCGTTGTGTATACCTCCAATAATCAGYGCATACATATCACCAGCRCTCATATGCTTATTCATCGYCTCGGCTTTCTTTGCCGCACTGCCCAAGCAATGTTGTTTAAATGAYGATCGTTCACKATCGTCATCGACGCGCTGCCGCTGAYGTTCTTTGCTTGTGCTAACTCATTCTTCGATCGTTGACTTTAATTWTCATGCAGCGCCAATCAAGCTGAAGCACCGAAGCAATGAGGCTCCGAGGCACACAATCAGCGCAGCGGCCCAGCTCATGACCGGCAAATGTAAAAGCGGGTACCCAAGTCAGTCAGCCAGCCAGCGAACTCCACTCGCTAACCGTTGAAGTGTTCGAGTGTTTGGCCCACTGCTTGTTATCGCCAGCCGTCCATGATAATTACTCTTTGGCAAATTTTTATTTTTATGTGCTGTTGAGCGCATGCGAAATGATGAGGTATTGAAAGAAAGTATCTATTAACTATTTGTGGGCGTACACCTAGGTGCTGGCATATTTACGGTTAATGTTATTGGTGGCATTTAGTGGGCGATGCAATCGATAATGGGGTCACTTTAGTTGAAAATTATTTTCGCTTAGTTTTATGCAAGTAATATTTAATGGAATAACAACTTTTAGTTTTTATTTGGTCRTAAATTTAGTAATGAAGTCGAATAGCATCGTTAATTCTTTCACGATAATTATGATTAAAAAATAACTCTTTCTACCGCTGCCAATTTCAAACTGCCAAGTCAAAGAGTATTTGAGCACAATCGGTTGCTTGGTGTGTTATGAAGTTGTTAGAAACTTYGGTGTCGAACAGTCTGTTAATGCTTTGTGAACGATAGAACGTATTAGTTGTTGTAACAGCCAATACTCCCAACTCCCAATAATTTTTTAGCGTGCTGGCGATTTGACAGATCAAAGACCTTGCGAACCCCGCATTGCTTGAAGAGCAAGAAGAGGTCTTTGATGAATACGTTCGAGTTAAGTATATCTGGCTTTGCGATCCCCGCATTACTTGAAGTGCGGACAGAGCTTAGATGGATATTCTTTTTAAGCCGATTTCCGTAGATCCCACTGAGGGATCCTTAACTCATCTGAAGAGCAGACAGAGTTGGATATAAATAAGCTGCGTACCATTTGTATTACGTAGATCCGACTGAAGGATACCCGCCTTATCTTATCTGAAGAGCGGACAGATCTTGGATGGATATAAATTCCGTTCCGAGCAGGTTTTGTAGATCCAACTTTCCGATCCAGTACTGTCTAAAATGCGGACAGATCTGAGATTTATATATATATTTCGAACCGTTCGGGTTATGTAGTTCCGACGATCCCGTTCTCGATTAATTTTAGAGGTTCGGCGAAGTTTACATTTGAAGGAAATATGTACTCTGATCCGTTTGACTGTGCGATCTGAAGGGCTAATAGATCTTCGCCGGTTATAAATTCCAAACCGTTGAGAAATCCCCATCTTAGATATTTTAGATTCTCAGATCTGTTTSTCTCCCCTTGTTATTGATGATAGTTGTCGATTCCAAAAGGTGTTTGAGATACGAAGAGGTCATTAAACCTCCACGATGTCTTTCTAAACAACGCTGGTAAACTCCTATTACTTTTAATTTTAATATTGTTATTATTTCATTACATTATGTTCCATTCTCGCGTTCATAACTSTCTATTATTCTCTATAATAAAATCATCTTCTAAAATAAAATATATGGCTTAAGTAAGATCTGGAGGCTCGTCTGAACACACAGTTTTATAAGTTTTAGGTGTCATTTAAAAAGCTTTAACGATTTCCTTARGTCAGTCTAAAAACTCAAAAATTTTTTGCCGGTATTTGACACTTAATACGACAACAACCATGGTGGCACTTGTGTCGTAACATGAGCCTCATCAATATATGCACCGATTTCAAACTAGCAAACATTTAATTGGCGCTTTTTATGGCCAAGACAAGCATAAATCGGTCATGTAACCGGCACCGTATATCAAATTCGTGCTATTGAATCAATCAAATGCTTATGCGCCACTCTAAAGCTACTAAAAAAATACTAAAGTAGATTTCGAAGAAACCCCAAAAATATATGTGTAAACTGCAGCACGCCGGTCAACGAATTTGCACACCTCCAGTTTTACGAGCACTACGTGACTAAATTAATAAAACGGCAGCCGAAATGTCGCTGGGCATAACCGGGCATATTAGCATAAACAAATTTTCAACGAAAATGTAAATAAAAACTAAAAAGTCGTTGTAACTATGCGTAAACAAAACAAAAGAGCRAAGARACCAATAACAATTAAAACGACGACTGCATTCTGATGCGCTGTGTGTTGACAACACATGCAGGTATGCATTTACATAGCTGCAAYGACCACAAGGACAAGCCGAAGCAAACAAACGAACGGACGTCCAAGTGACAGATTAGCATAAAAATAAGTGGACGCTCGCGCCGCTTACAGCGCGGTATGTGGTCAAGGTCAATGAATGCGAATGCGAATGAGATTACGAATGCAAAAACGAACGTGCACATGATATAGCGGGGTGGTGGCATGGAACAGCGCAAGCGCCTTAGACCAAACGCAAACCGTCTACGTGCACCCGCACCGGCACCTCCCACGCTCTGCTCTTGATGTAAAGACGCCTTCGGGCAGTACGCTCTTCCCAACACTGTCACCGCAACGGCACGTTGGTAGAATTACAAATTTTCTCCAGCGCCTTACGGTCAGTGTGACCCCCAAAGTGCGCGGTATATAAAACAAACGCATTTTTTGAAAGAGTCAACAGTATCAATCACTCATTAGACGCGTGTAAATCGCCACCGCTGTCGGTATAAACCGCCTAACGGATAATCGAGTACGTATCACCATATAAACTACCAGCAACGCAGGATAATCACCACAATGATGCCACAATTTTACATATTTGCTGCTATGAGCATTGCACTATGCGGCACTTTYGCCAGTGCTGACRTCTCATCGCTGAGCTACAATCGCTTYGGACGTTTAACTACACGCCTACARCGTCAAGAACTCAKTCCGGCACCTTACCCCGCCGCAGGTTATCGACCACGCCAACCTTTCGAATTTCCCACACCCGACAAACAACARTTCTYTCCAAATGGAGGGGAAGGCGAGAGACCACATTCTTTCGCGCAATCACAACCACGTCCACAAGATCAACCACAGTTCCAACCTGATGCGCAGAAYGAACCTCAACCTCAGCCGCAACCTCAACCGGAACCACTACCSCAATCTCAACCYGAGCCGCTACCACCTCAACCAGAAGTTAGTGGTTTCGATTTGGATGCTACACCGAGTCTAGGCTCCAATGGCGATCACATCGACGCACCGAATACATTGTATGATGCGCCCTCGCGTTTCCGTGCGGCTCAAGCAAGTCGCCAGCRTTTCTCTTTCTCTCGTCAACAATTTTCCGCGGCAACAGCACAGCAATCACGTCCACAACGGAACTCCCGACAAAACTTTGAACCCACAGCACCAGCGCGTCTGTATGGCGCACCCGCTGATAACTCTGTAGCCTACACGCGCCAGCGTCAGCAGTTTGCCRTCGCACAAGCGCCTCAACGCGCTTACGAACCACCAGCAGCTGCAGAGGAACCGCAAGCCGAGCGTCTTACTAGTGCTGTGAAATCAGAACATCTCACCGCCGAACAACCCGAGCAGCAACGCGAGGAACGTGAAGAAGAAGCTGAGGTCGCTACAGATATTGAAGTAACCGAAGTTAAGAAGACCACACCAGCGGCGGCCGCTCCTACACCCGCCACTAATGTATTCTATTATCCAGCTACCGCAGTTGGTTTCGTACATCCTCTCACTGCCGCCTACTATCAGCCAACAACGTTTCTAGCGGCCGCTGCTGCAGCACCAGCGCCAGCTCCTACACCAGCTGTAGCGGCCACAGCTAAACCTGCTAGCCAGGAGATGTCTGCCGCCGCGCCTGCTGAAGCTAACGCGAAACCCGCTCAATTATCCGCATTGGCTGCACAAACTGCCGCTCCTGCCGTTGCAACTCTCGCCACGCCACAGTACTTTGTCGCTTCCCCGTAYCTGCAACAATATGCCATTGCGGCTCCTGCTCAACTGCAGGCGTGGTAGAGGCGTGAATTGTGATATTATTAATGTTTTAGTTTGATTTTTTATTTTCGTTTTTTGTTTGTTTTCGATTTTTTTTTATTTTTACTTTTATTTAATTTTTTATGCTAACATTTTTAAGTGAATTAGCATCAATAAAAATATTTAAAAATTCATCAAATGTATTCTTTGCATTTCAATGAAGTCTTTTTAAGCAGTTAACATCACACTAAGGATATTGTTGGTAATGCTGAAACGAAATTTCGAATAACACCCATGTAGAGATCCTTATTGCTATTAACGGATTAAGATTTCTATATAAAGCAAGTTCGCCCTAGTCGAGAGAGATCTGAAGATAGACCGATAGGCAATTCGTTAGTTTCTGAAAGATTTATCCGTGTTCTATCCCGAAATGAGAATGCAACTGAAGTTACTCTGAGAAACGTAGATAGCAGAGCTTCTTATWCCTCAACTAGTTAATTAACAGATTCCTAAAGTCCTATCAAAGTCTAAATCTTTTATAAATTACTCAAGACGAATCGGGTTTCAAGTTATTTTCAAACTCTGACGTCTTCAAACCAAGTTTACCAAAAAAATAATGAGTTCTTGCATAAACTGTCTGGCTTTGTCAGTTTCTTTAACCATGAACTATCCCGAAATGATACTGAGCAACCARGTATCAACTTCATATACTCTATTCTAACCACAAAACGCGGTACCGAAGCCCAAGTAAATTTATTTTTCTCAGTGTCTAATATGACATGCTACAATTTTRACGTTCATACATATAAGTCTTACAAATTATATCCACTTCACGACAAATATATGCAGAACTAAAAATTCTAGTTAAGCAACACATTATTTATGGGCCGACGAAGAATTATGCAATCAYAAACTAGCAAGAAGCATAACTATACAATTCCATCTTTATTGCAGCCTAATGACCACATGCTATCAAAATCAAGCTGTTACAYATATGTCTGCCATGTWCACAGATAGCTCGGAAACTGACGCTGTGACGCAGATTACACGTAGATGCGATCGAAAACAATTTCCGGTAATAATTCGAACACTCTGGTTTATAGAAATTTTGCAGCATTATCGCAAACACAATCAATAATCGGTTTAGCATTTAAAAAAGGCAAAAGGAATTAAAAAAAGACACGACCAACAGAGAAGTAGCAAGCCCGAACGAACGATGGGGTTACAAAAGCCATTCAGTATGAGGGTATTAAGTGCAGCAACTGCTGTCCCGCATGCATTAAGTGGGTTCTTCACAGGTGTTATATAAGGAACGATTTATTTTCAAACTCAACTTGTTTGAAGCACGAAATCACCGAAAAACCGCATATGAAGAAAAAAGTGTGTAAGTTAAAACGATGGATGAAAATTTCATGATCTGAGATTCGCTTAGCTTCCGCAACTAACCCATTCTGCAGGTCGGGCCCCTAGTGACTACTTTATGTTCTCATAACTCAAAAGAACGCTCGCTGGGAAGAAAATTTCATCACATGAAAATGTAATCGCCCAAACTAAGACCTATTTTGAAGTAAAGAACAAATCGTACTATRAAAATGGTATCGAAAGGTTGGAGGCTCACTGTAATCAGATTATCATGCTTGAAGAGAACTATGTTGAATAAAAAAAAATGGATTTTAACAAAAAAAATTGCTTTACTATTGTAGTTCGGGGACTTTTCAATTGATCTGCTACTCAGTAGTATTCTTAGTAGTATTGTAATACGGTTTCAGCTCCAAGGAATCTCTTCTTATAACTTTTTTCCTCCCATGAGAATCACCCTAGCATATATTTATACCAACATTTCAGTGAAGTTCACTTCACTTCGCTTCACTCCAGTTTAGTTGATTTGTTGCATTGCAATGCAAACCAATTCAATTGCATAGAATTTAATATTATGAATGCAGAGCAATGAAAGCAATGCGCATGCGCACTCCGCGCCCATGTGTATGCGGCTGCTTGACTTGTTATTTGCTTGGTTATGGCTACAGTTGGCATGTTCTAAGGCCAATGCACAATAAACTTTTCGCCAACACGCCAGTCATGCGCGGACAACACACACACATACATAGATGACTGGGAGCAACAGATAGTAATTGCCACGCCTCAGTAGTGGAGCGGCACAAAGAAGCACCCAACATTTTGGTGCTAAGGTATGTCTGCGAAAAATCTATTAAGCGCATGGAATGCTGTTACGCGCCATAAACGAATGTGAGCGTATAAAAATCTGTCTTTCTGCGCGCCTGACTGCCTGACTGACGGCTTGCGGATGTACCTGTAAGGTTTGTTGTTAGCCACATAGCGCGCGCACCCAAGAATGGATTTTCATTTTACGTTAACAGCAAAGCGATCAGCCGATTAGATCATATGAACTCATATGTGGTTATCTGTGCTGTAAGTGCAGCCGTTTTTGTGGCACGATTGCTGTTGCTTGTACAGCAACAGCTATCGCTCGCATCAGGCGTGTCTGTAGTTGCCAGCTTTTGTCACTTGAACAAAGTGTAATTATTTCGAAGCGACACTTCGTCCACGTAGTGTGCGCATGCGCAATTGAGGCCTTAACCGCCGTGGCTGCCACTGTAACACCAGCGCTACAGCAGGTACATGTGTGCAGAAAAAGAGCATCGACAATTGCAAATAGTGGCAAAGTAACAGCATCAATAGTTGGCGATTAAAACCGTAATTGTCGGTGTTGCCAGCTGAGCGCTTGTCGCCATCCGCATTTTCTTGCAATGAAATCGTCGGCAGTGTTGCGACCAGTAGCTGGTCTGGCATATCTGTGCTGTGTCCACGCAAAGCGTGCTTYTTCTATTTTTATTTTCAAATTAAGGCAATGCAATAAATCGATTTAATTGTAGCGAGCAAACGAGTTAATTATTTGTTTCACTGATATAAACGATCAGTTAGGATTCAGCTATAGTCAGTTTTACAGCTTTACAAGCATAAAGTTGTATACAAAYATACAGTTATGTTAGCCGTTGTGTGTGGYATGCTTTGGTTATGGATAGAAATTTCACTGATACAAATCTCTGGTCTCCAGCGACATGGTCGCCGTGTAAAGCAGAAAGATTTAATCTCTGAATGCGTTTGGACCGTGGCGTTGACACTGTAGTGAAATATATTTGGCTAGAATGCCATAACAGAAACTGTCATCTTAGACGTAACGAGTCAATGAAGTAGGACTTTAGTTTTTTACTGAACTCCATAAGATTTTCGATGCCAAATGTACTTCAAGGAGCAAAAATTGTCAGATAAGATAAGCTTACATGGCACTACCGTATGGTAAGTTGTTTGGTAAAGTTGTCAAAGGATTGGTGTGCGCAGGAAGCGCATTGGGCTTAGACTAAGAACCACTAATGGATGCTGAGCCCATACTTTATAACCAAGGTAACTCATAAACAAAGCTGTGATTGCAAACGCGCACCAAATGAGTATTCCAAAAAAGTGTTGTTAGTGGAGCAAAATGTATTATAAAACAAGGAACTACCATTATCAAAGAAAAACCATTTTGAACTACTAACTAGCTAGCCAACGACGGGTTCGTGTTCAGAACCATAGCTGTTCTTAAAATATAAAAGAAATAAATAGAGGTTGTTTGTACCGCGACCTGGGACTCTCCCCTCTGTCATAACAACTCACATAGAAACAGTWCACCAATGAATTCCTATATACAGCTGGGTGCTGCTGATACCATGTGGTTCCTGTTCAGATACAAATATTCATAGCCCTTGACACCGCACCGCAATACTTTGCCTGCTCACCTTCTCCTCCTTCCAGAGAGCTCTGGTATGGAGACCAATCATAATGCAGGGTTTCGGTCCTAATATTATAGAAGCAGCTACAGCGCGCAAACTCGTCTGGTAGTTCATTCACGCCTACACTCTTGTTACGTGACACCTAGATATTCAGCCGCTGAGCTGGCCTTAAGGGCCACTAAACTATCGCTCAATAGCGACACTTCTTTTAGCAGTACATAATTGGCMCACGCGGTAGCTTGGACAGCGCCGGGCCCCCATCGGTACATGCGCTGCCGAAAAGCCATTTGACCAATGATCGATTGCAGTAGGTCTAATGATCTCATTGCCCTCAGTAAGCCTGACCCATCCCTATTTCTGGGGTTTTAAACAGGCCATTTCCCTGTTTTCGTCCAGGCAGTAAGTCTGATGCGCCATCTGCAGAAGCTGTATGGATGAAGATGATTTGGAAATAACTCAACGCTCTTGACTATCCCGCGTTTGGCAGGTCAAGACTTAGTAGAACTGGTTGTAATATAAATTAAATATCTGTGCAAATTTGTATTGGCTATTAAGCGTTATACTAATTTATAAGTTTGAAGACAGAAGTTCTCCACTTCTATGTCTTGATAAAGCACTACATATAACAATGCACGTGCGATCTCGAGTCATTGGAGTACCAGCTACTACTTCCTAAGCTCTTCTAATATTATAATTTTGAACGGATTTATAAAACTACCACTAAACTGACAGCAATAATAGCCTCGTATTATATTTAAAGTCGAATTGTCAGCGAAATTATAGTAATTATTATTATGGCTTTGCCTAAATGTGTATTCTGCCAGACGAGTATTGTTCGACATTGCGAAAAATCACACAAACTACACATTTTATTTCAGYCATTTAAACGCTTTGTCAAAACCAACTACTGAACGCATCCTGCTGCCAAGACACGTCTTCAGCAGCCGTGAACTATACAAATTACAAGCAGCAAGCAGCTAACAAACGATTACATAAATAACAATCAATTCRCAGCCAAGTGGCTGTCAAGCAAACGTCTAATTGTCTGCGAATRCGCCAATTGACAGCGCAACGATTATCCACCCACGCACGCGTGCTCGCCATTTGTCGCACGCACATTTGCACGCATGTCRGCCTACAACCAAKCGAGCACAGGCAARCCTAAGACATTAGATTATTAGAATTTAAGCTAAGCAACTGTCAACAGCGTGCCATTTGGCAGGCCGACGAGTAATAACATCATTATGAATGAGGCGCTGCGCCAAGCTACGTCGATAACGTCATTACTGTTGACGTTTGGCGTTCGGTCAACGCGCAGGCTCACAAAAAAATCAAATAAATGTGCATGTAACGCGTCTTGGTCCGCTTTCAGCGTATTCACGGGTAGTGGACGCCGACAATTTTTGCAGCCRCGCCACAATGCGCTTTAGGTGGCTTGACGGAGTTTGTTGTCGCTATCTGCAAGTGTCTGCCAGCAATGTGTCATTGTAGACGAAGCAAATAGTATGCGCGAAGCGTAAGCCACCAGCGATTTGCACGACTCGGCTAAACGCCTGCACTTGTTCGGCCACTTACGCATGCGTCATGAGCAGCGACCTGTCATTTAGCATTAAATACGATTTTGTCATTCACAATCGCGCAAGTAATAAGCAATGAGCACGCAAATGCATACAATGTCGCAGAGCGAGCAATAAAGTTTAATGTTGCTGCGCCGCATTGCAAGCTTGCTTTATTGCAGCGCGTCCTCATTGCGCGTTTTGATATTGTCATATTTGCGTGAAATTATGTCACGTCATGCTGGAATGTCCAAGAGCGCACCCAGCAACTTGTAGCGTGCTTGAGCCACAACTCATGTTTTGACTAAGACAAAACGATAACGGTACTATATGCAAGCTTCTGTAAGTGCTTAGCTCAGCTAATTGCCATAGCCGACCGRTAAGTTAGCTGTCCAATGTACAAAAGCGTCTACGTTAGCTTAAAAAAATATATCCTACGAACCCAGCTGTTTTGAAAACGTGTTAATTTGCATTATTTCGTATGTCAATTTGTATTTAATTCCTACTTGCAACAATGTTGCGCGTCCTGTTTGTTCTTCATTAGCAACAAATGTGAATCGTAAAACTTTTCCAAAGCAAAGTCATAAATCTGATCAGACGAGCAGTACACACATAAGTCAAATAAAGCTTAGYGTCAATTAAATGTCTAAACATGCCAAGAAATCGTGTAATAGTTGACATAAGTTTCTAAATAAAAAAGCTGCCAGTTTGACTATTAATTAGCAAATACTTGAGAGGTGGATCTGGTGTTCGTCAACGATATAGTTTTATTGTAAATCTGCAACATTGTGGCATATGTATGTATATAAGTTCATTTGTGAGTAAATAGTGCTCCTAGGGAACCTGCTGACAGCCAGGGAGCAAATAAAAGGAGAAAAGTTAGAAAAGAAAGTTGGCTACTCAAAAATGTAATGGCGACTTTCGATGAGCGAATAATTTAGACGCCCGATCTAGAAAAATTCGTTGATTGCCAAATTTGGAATTGGAAAAATTTAGTCTCTGGTGCAAGAAAAAACTATTGATTCTCAAATTTGAGGAAAAATATTAGGTTCGGTCAGGTTTTGGAGCAGATAGCTGCGGCGGAGACCACTAAGTTCTTATAAGGACAAATRCGATCTGATACGAAAAAGTATGAATGAAGAGAAGTATCGACGAAGTTCTTTTAGCCTAAGTCGATTTCAGCTAATCCGCCTATCTATATTGAGTATAGGGAAATCKAAAAAGTCGATGGAAGATGAATTGTATATAATTCAGCRATTTCATCGGSTACGCTGGCTAGGTCATGCCATCCGAATGRATGAAAACACTCCAACTCTTAGAATATTCGACGCAGTMCYCGSCGAGGGAAGCAGAGGAAGCGGAARATCTCCACTCCGTTGGAAAKACCAGRTGGAGAARGACTTGGCTACACKTGGAATWTMCAATTGTAAGCTTGGCTATAGCCGCGAAAGCGATGTCTACGCCAATGAAGAAGAAGAAGAGCACTCCCATACTAAAAGTTACTAATATACGTTGAAAATCCATTCAGTTTGCAATATCTTACGTCTAAGAATAACACCTCAACTCCTCAAACCGTATATTTCAAAGCATATACCTGCACTGACTTTGTAAATTTTACGAATATAACTAATTAATGCACTTTCCAACACCGCACTTCTTTTTCTCCGTTACTTCGTGCACTGCTAAATCGTAATCAGATTGCTTGCGGTACAGTAGAAATGTCAACGCTGTCAACAAAGTCATGACTTCGGGTAAATAGGCCAATGAGTAGTGATTACCTACCCACCAGGCAGTCAAAGCTACTGCATTTGTTTGCGTCTAATATAATTAAAGGTCTAACTTGTAGCTGGAAACGTGAGCCACCAGCCTATAACAAGTCGTATGCAAACGAGCGGCACATTCATACAAAGATAAGTGCACTTGCACTCGCATTTACGTGAAACTACTATTTAACTTAGTTGCATGCAGCAGCGTGTACAGCAGTGCTTCTCGATTCACTTTCCTAAGTCGCATCAGAAGTTCAGAGTTCAACAGTTGTCTGTGGTTTCAGCCAAATGGGCAAAATGCATATGTGAAACGGCGAAAGCGCTATAAGAAGTAGAATTGTGGTGGAGATTGAAATGTAATCAGTAGTAGAGTACCCAATGAGCATATGAAAAATATAAAGTAAATATAAGCGCTAAATTGAAAATAAATAAAAAATGTGCAAAAAAAGTGCAAACTGAAAAAATTAAATAAAAATAAAGCTTGGTTTGTAATAAGCGGAATGCAGCTCATGGCAMGCCACAGAAAGGCGGAAGCGCAACAGCTGCGACAAGCTTGAAACGTCAGACATACGAGGAAGGGYGGTATGGCACCACCCTCAGCATCTAACAGTTAACTTAAGTGTATGTGCATTCGTATGCATGCAAACATATGTATAACCGTGTGTATACTGCGGTTTTTTTTTTTTTTTTTGTTTTTTGTGTGTTAACTTATTGTATTACATCATACATATGTACGTACATAAATGTTGAATAGTTTGTGCAGAAATATGTATGTTGCTGCCACGTTTTCTTTAATGTATATTTTGCTCATAAAATTAAAAATAAACATTGTGGGAAAATGGAGTGAAAACAAAAAAAAWATATAATAATAATCATAATATCAGAGAGCGAGTAGTGGTACATTGGAAAGCAGCTATTTAATGTTAAATAATGTATAAAAGTTACGTATATTCACTTACCAATTTTTATTAAAAATCTGGATTTTGCTGCTGCTTACGCCACAAATTCTGTAATAAAAAAT